>NW_022096376.1:0-63502 GCF_006542625.1 Nomascus leucogenys
AATGCTAAATGATGAGTTAATGGGTGAGAAAATCAACATGGCACATGGATACATATGTAACAAACCTGCACATTGTGCACATGTACCCTAAACCTAAAGTATAATATAAAAAGTAATAATAAAATGAAAAAAGGAATAAACACAGTAAGAACAGTGAAAAAAAAAAGAATTCCTCTGTGTAGTTTTTATGTGTAGATATTTCCTTTTCCACCATAGGCCTCAAACTGCTCCAAATGTCCACTTGCAGATTCAACAAAAGAGTGTTTCAAAGCTGCTCTATGAAAAGTAAGGTTCAACTCTGTGAGATGAATGCACACATCTCAAGTAGTTTGTCAGAATACTTCTGTGTAGTTTTTATGTGAATTTATTCCTTTTTCCTCCATAGGCCTCAAAATACTACAAATTTCCACTTGCAGATTCTACATAAGAGGGTTTCAAAACTGCTCAATCAAAAGTAAGGTTCAACTCTGTGAGATGGATGCACACATCAAAAAGAAGTTTGTCAGAATACTTCTGTGTAGTTTTTATGAGAAGATATTTCTATTTCCACCATAGTCCTCAAAGCACTACAAATGTCCACTTGCAGATTCTACAAAAAGAGTGTTTCAATGGTGCTCTATCAACAGTAAGGTTAAACACTCTGAGGTGAATGAACACATCACCAAGAAGTTTGTCAGAATAATACTGTGCAGTTTTTATATGAAGACATTTCCCTTTCCAAGATAGGCCAGAAAATGCTGCAATTGGGCCGGGCGTGGTGGCTCACGCTTGTAATCCCAGCACTTTGGGAGGCCGAGGAGGGCGGATCACAAGGTCAGAGATCAAGACCACGGTGAAACCCCGTCTCTACTAAAAAATACAAAAAATTAGCCGGCGTGGTGGCCTGTAGTCCCAGCTACTTGAGAGGCTGAGGCAGGAAATGGCGTGAACCCGGGAGGCAGAGCTTGCAGTGAGCCGAGATTGCGCCACTGCACTCCAGCCTGGGCGACAGAGCAAGACTCCGTCTCAAAAAAAAAAAAAAAAGAAAATGCTGCAATTGTCCCCTTGCAGATAATACAAAAAGAGAGTTTGAAAACTGCTCTATCAACATTAAGTTCAACTCTGTGAGGAGAATGCACGTATCAGAAAGGAGTTTGTCCGAATGCTTCTGTCTAGTTTTATGTGAAGGTATTTCCTTTTCAACCATAGGCTTCAAAGCGCTCCAAATATCCAATTTCAGATTCTGCAAAAAGAGTGTTTCAAAGCTGCTCCATCAAAAGTAAAATACAACTCTGTGAGATGCATGCACACATCACAATATAGTTTGTCAGTATGCCTCTATCTATTTTTTATGTGAAGATATTTACTTTTCCACCATAGGCCTCAAACTGCTCCAAATGTCCAAATGCAGATTCTCCAAAAAAGAGTGTTTCAAAACTGCTCTGTCAAAGTAAGGTTCAAATCTGTGAGATGAATGCACACATCACAAAGAAGTTTGTCAGAATACTTCTGTGTAGTTGTTATTGAAGATATTACTTTTCCACCATAGGCCTCAAAGCACTCGCAATGTCCATTTGCATATTCTACAAAAAGAGTGTTTCAAAACTACTCAATCAAAAGTAAGGTTCTACTCTCTGACATTAATGCAAACATCACAAAGAAGTTTGTCAGAATGCTTCTGTCTAGTTTTATATGAAGATATTTCTCTTTCAAGACAGGCCTGAAAACGCTCCAAATGTCCCCTTGCAGATACTACACAATGGGAGTTTCAAAACTGCTGTATCAAAAGTAAAGTTCAGCTCCATGAGAAGAATGCATGTATCACAAAGGCATTGTCAGAATTCTTCAGTCTAGTTTTTATGTGAAGATATTTCCTTTTCCACCATAGGCCTCAAACTGCTCCAAATGTCCTCTTGCAGATTCTCAAAAAAGAGTGCCTCAAAGCTGCTCAATCAAAAGTAAAGTTCAACTCTGTGAGATGAATGCACACATCTCAAAGAAGATTGTCAGAATATTCCTGTGTAGTTTTTATGTGAAAGTATAGCTTTTTCCCCCATAGGCCTCAAAACGCTCCCAAATATCCACTTGCAGATTCTACAAAAATAGTGTTTCAAAACTGCTCAATCAAAAGAAAGGTTCAACTCTGTGACATTTAATGCACACATCACAAAGAAGTTTGTCAGAATGCTTCTGTCTAGTTTTTATGTGAAGAATACAATCTTTTCCACTGGAGGCCTCAAGGCACTCCAAATGTCCAACTGCAGATTCTACAAAAGAATGTTTCAAAGCTTCCCAATCAAAGGTAAGGTTCAGCTCTGTGAGATAAATGCACACATCACAAAGAAATTTGTCAGAATATTTCTTTCTAGTTTTTATGTGAAGATATTTCCTTTTCCACCATAGGCCTCAAGGCGCTCCAAATATCCACTTGCAGATTCTACAAAGAGTGTTTCAAAACTGCTGTATCAAAAGTAAGGTTCAACTTGGTGAGATGAATGCACACATCATAACGAAGTTTGTCAGAATGCTTCTGTCTAGCTTTCTTAGGAAGATATTTCCCTTTCCAAGATAGGCCTCAAACTGCTCCAAATGTCCCCTTGCAGATACTACAAAAAGTGAGTTTCAAAACTGCTCTATCAAAAGTAAAGCTCAAATCTGTGAGGAGAATGCACGTATGACAAAGGTGATTATCAGAATTCTTCTGTCTAGTTTTTATATGAAGATATTTCCTTTTTCACCATAGGCCTCAAAGCACTGCAAATGTCCACTTGCAGATTCTACAAAAAGATTGTTTCAAAAGCTGCTCTATCAAAAAGTAAGGTTCAACTCTGTGAGATGAATACACACACTTCACAAAGAAGTTAGTCAGAATGTTTCTGTCTATTTTTTATTTGAAGATATTTCCCTTTCAACCATAGGCCTCAAAGCTCTCAAAATGTCCAATTGCAGATTCTACAAAAAGTGAGTTTCAAAGCCGCTTTATCAAAAGTAAGTTTCAGCTCTGTGAGATGCATGCCACACCTCACAAAGTAGTTTGTCAGAATGCTTCTGTCTAGTTTTTATGTGAAGATATTTCCTTTTCCACCATAGGCCTCAAAACGCTCCAAATGTCATCTTGCAGATTCTCAAAAAAGAGTGCTTCAAAGCTGCTCTATCAAAAGTAAAGTTCAACACCGTGAGAATAATGTACATATCACAAAGGCATTTGTTAGAATGCTTGTGTCTAGTTTTTATGTGAAGATATTTCCTTTTCCACCGTAGGCCTCAAATCGCTCCAAATGTCCAATTGCAGATTCTACAAAAACAGTGTTTAAAAGCGGCTCTATCAAAAGAAAGGTTCAACTCGGTGAGAAGAATGCATACATGACAAATAAGTTTGTCAGAATGTTTTGTCTAGTTTTTATGTGAAGATATTTCCTTTTCCACCATAGGTGTCAAACCGCTTCAAATGCCCACTTGCAGATACTGAAAGAAGAATGTTTCAATGCTGCTCTATCCAAAATAAGGTTAAACTCTGTTAGATGAATGCACACATCACAAAGAAGTTTTTCAGAATCTTTCTGTGTAGTTTTATGTGAAGATATTTCTTTTTGCAATTTAGGCCTCAAAGCACTCCAAATCTCCACTTGCATATTCTACAAAAAGAGTGTTTCAAAATTGCACAGTGAAAATAAGGTTGAACTCTGTGACGTTAATGCACACATCACAAAGAAATTTGATTGCTTCTGTCTAGTTTTATATAAAGATATTTTCCATTACAAGATAGGCCTCAAAACACTCCCAATGTCCCCTTTCAGATCCTACAAAAAGAGTGTTTCAAAGCTGTTCTATCAAAGTAAAGTTCAACTCTGAGATGAATGCACACATCACAAAGAAGTTTGTCAGAATTCTTCTGTGTAGTTTTTATATGAAGATATTTCTTTCTGCACCATAGTCCTCAAAGCGCTCCAAATGTCCACTTGCATATTCTACAAAAAAGAGTGTTTAAAAACTGCTCAATCAAATGCAAGGTTCAACTCTGTGACGTTAATGCACACATCACAAAAAAGTTTGTTAAAATGCTTCTGTCTAGTTTTATATGAAGTTATTTCCCTTTCCAACATAGGCCTCAAAAAGCTGCAAAATGTCTCCTTGTAGATAACACAAAAAGAGTTTCAAAACTGCTCTATCAAAAGTAAAGTTGACCGTCGGTGAGAACACTGCACAGGTATCACAAAGGCATTTCTCAGAACGCTTCTGTCTATTTTTATATGAAGCTATTTCCATTTTTAAGTTAGGCCTCAAACGGCTCCAAATGTTCCCTTGCATATACTACAAGAAGAGAGTTTCACAAATGCTCTATTAAATGTAAAGTTCAAATCTGTCAGATGAATGCACGTATCACAGTGCAGTTTGTCAGAATGCTTCTGTCTCATTTTTATTTGAAGATATTACCTTTTCCACCATAGGCCTCAAAACGCTCCAAATCTCCACTTGCTGAATCTACAAATAGAGTGTTTCAAATTCTGCTATCAAAAGTAAGGTTCAACTCTGTGAGATGAATGCACACATCACAAAATATTTGTCAGAATGCTTCTGTCTAGTTTTTATGTGAAGATACTACCTTTTCCACTAGAGGCCTCAAGACGCTCCAAATGTCCAACTGCAGATTCTACAAAAAGAATGTTTCAAAGCTTCCCTATCAAAGGTAAGGTTCAACTCTGTGAGATGAATGCACACATCACAAAGAAAATTTGTCAGAATGTTTCTTCTAGTTTTTATGTGAAGATGTTTCCTTTCCCACCATAGGCCTCCAGGCGATCCCAAATGTCCACTTGCAGATTCTACGAAAAGAGTGTTTCAAAACTGCTCTATCAAAAGTAAGGTTCAACTCAGTGAGATGAATGCACACATCATAAAAACTTTGTCAGAATGCTTCGTCTAGCTTTCTTAGGAAGATATTTCCCTTCCAAGATAGGCCTCAAACTGCTCTAAATGTCCCCTTGCAGATACTACAAAAAGTGAGTTTCAAAACTGCTCTATCAAAAGTAAAGTTCAATTCTGTGAGAAGAATGCACGTGTCACAAAGGCGTTTGTTACAATGTTCTGTCTAGTTTTTAAGTGAAGATATTTCCTTTTCCACCATAGGCCTCAAAGTGCTCCAATTGTCCAGCTGCAGATTCTACAAAAAGAGTGTTTCTAAACTACTCTAGCAAAAGTAAGGTTCAACTGTGGGATGAACACACATGTTATAAAAGTTTGTTGGAATGCTTCTGTCTAGTTTTTATGTGAAGATATTCCCTTTTCCACGATAGGCCTCAAACTGCTCCAAATGCCCACTTGCAGACACTACAAAAAGAGTTTTTCAAAGATGCTCTATAAAAGTAAATTTCAACACTTGGAGATGAATGCACACATCACAAAGAAGTTTGACGGAATACTTCTGTCTAGCTTCTTTGTGATGATATTTATTTTTCCACCATAGTCCTCAAAGAACTCTAAATTTCCACTACCAGATTCTACAAAAATAGTTTTTCAAAAACTGCTCAATCATAAGTAAGGTTCAACTCTGTGACATTAATGCACAAATCACAAAGAAGTTTGTCACAATGCTTCTATCTAGTTTGTATATGAAGATATTTCCCTTTCCAAGACAGGCCTCAAAGAGATCAAAATGTTCCCCTGCAGATACTACAAAAAGAGAGTTTCAAAATTGCTCTATCAAAAGTAAAGTTCAACTCTGTGAGAAGAATGTATGTATCAAAAATGCATTTGTTAGAATGCTTATGTCTAGTTTTTATGTGAAGATATTATTTTTTAATCATAGGCCTCAAAGTGCTCCAAGTGTCCACGTGCAGAGGTTACAAAAACAGTGTTTCAAAACTGCTCAATCAAAAATAAGGTTCAACTCTGTGACTTTAATGCACACATCACTACGAAGTTTGTGAGAATGCTTCTATATAGTTTTTACATGAATATATTTCCCTTTTCAAGACAGGCTCCAAACCATTTTAAATGTCGCCTTACAGATGCTACAAAAACAGAGTTCAAAAATGCTCTGTCAAAAGGAAAGTTCAACTCTGTGAGAAGAATGCACGTATCACAAAGGCGATTATCAGAATTCTTCTGTCTAGTTTTTATGTGAAGATATTTCCTTTTCCACTGTAGGCCTCAAAGTGCTCCAAATGTCCACTTGCAGATTATACAAAAAGATTGTTTCAAAGCTGCTCTATCAAAAGTAAGGTTAAACTCTGTGAGATGAATACACACATCACAAAGAAGTTAGACAGAATGTTCTGTCTAGTTTTTATGTAAAGATATTTCCTTTTCCACTGTAGGCCTCAAAGCGCTCAAAATGTCCACTTGCAGATTCTACAAAAAGAGTGTTTCAAAGCTGCTCTATCAATGCTAAAGTTCAACTCTGTGAGACGAATGCAGACCTCACAAAGAAGTTTGTCAGAATGCTTCTATCTAGTTTTAAGGTGAAGATATTTTCTTTCCACCATAGGCCTCAAATCACTCCAAAGATCCAACTGCAGATTCTACAAAAAGAGTGTTTCAAACCTGCTCTATCAAAAGTAAATTTCAACTCTGTGAGATGAATGCACAAATCACAAAGAAGTTTGTCAGAAAACTTCTGCGTAATTTTTATGTGAAGATGTTTCTTTTTCCACCGTAGTCCTCAAAGCGCTAAAATGTCCACTTGCAGATGCTACAAAAAGAGTGTTTCAAAGCTGCTCCATCAAAAGTAAGGTAAAACTCTGTGAGATGAATGCACGTATCACAAAGAAGTTTGTCAGAATCCTTCTGTCTAGTTTTATATGAAGATATTTACCTTTCCAAGATAGGCCTCAAAACTCTCCAAATGTCCCCTTGCAGATAATACAGAAAGAGAGTTTCAAAACTGCCTATCAAAAGAAAAGTTCAACTCTGTTAGAAGATTGCAGGTATCACAAAGACATTGGTCAGAATTTTCTGTGTAGTTTCTATGTGTAGCTATTTTCTTTTCCACCATAGACCTCAAACCACTCCAAATGTCCACTTGCAGATTCTACAAAAAGAGTGTTTCAAAGCTGCTCTATGAAAAGTAAAGTTCAACTCTGTGAGATGAATGCACACACATCAAAGTAGTTTGTCAGAATAGTTCTGTGTAGTTTTTATGTGAAGGTATTTCTTTTTCCAATTTAGGCCTCAAAGCCCTCCAAATCTCCACTTGCATATTCTACAAAAAGAGTGTTTCAAAACTGTTCAATCAAAAGTAAGGTTCAACTCTGTCATAGTAATGCAAACATCACAAAGAAGTTTGTCAGAATGCTTCTGTCTAGTTTTATATGAAGATATTTCCTTTCAAAGACAGGCCTCAAAATGCTCCAAATGTCCACTTGCAGATACTACAAAAAGAGAGTTTCAAAACTGCTCTATCAAAAGCAAAGTTCAACTCTGTGAGAAGAATGCACGTATCACAAAGGCATTTGTCAGAATGCTTCTGTCTAGTTTTCATGGGAAGATATTTCCTTTGCACCATATGCCTCAATCCACTCAAAATATCTCATTGCAGATTCTACAAAAAGAGTGTTTCAAAGCCGCTCTATGAAAAGTAGCTTTCAACTCTGTGAGATGAATGCACACATCACAAAGGAGTTTGTCAGAATCCTTCTATCTACTTTATATGTGAAGATATTTCCTTTTCCACCATAGACATGAAAGCATTCCAAATGTTCCCTTGCAGATACTACAAAAATAGTTTCAAAACTGCTCTACCAAAAGCAAAGTTCAACTCTGTGAGAAGAATGCACTTATCACAAAGGTGTTTGTTAAAATGATTCTGTCTAATTTTTATGTGAAGATATTTCCTTTTCCACCATGGGCCTCAAACCGCTCAAAATGTCTACTTGCAGACACTACAAAAAGAGTGTTTCAAAGGTGCTCTATCAAAAGTCAAGTTTAACTCTGTGAGATGAATGCACGTATCACAAACAAGTTTGTCAGAATGCTTCTGTCTCTTTTTATATGAAGATATTTCCTTTTCCACCATAGGACTCAAAGTGCTCCCAATTTGCAATTGCAGAATTTACATAAAGAGTGTTTCAAAACTCCTCAATCAAGTGTAAAGTTCAACGCTGTGAGAACATTGCACGTATCACAAAATCGTTTGTCAGAATGCTTCTGTCTAGTTTTTATATGAAGATATTTCCCTTTCCAAGTTAGGACTCAAACCACTCCATTGTCCCCTTGCATGTACTATAAAAAGAGAGTTTCAAAAGTGCTCTATCAAAAGTAAAGTTCAAATCTGTGAGATGAATGCACGTATCACAAACAAGTTTGTCGGAATGCTTCCGTCCCGTTTTTATTTGAAGAAATTTCCTTTTCCACTGTAGGCTTCAAAGCGCTCCAAATCTCCTCTTGCAGAATCTACATAAAGAGTGTTTCAAAACTGCTCTTTCAAAAGTAATGTTCAACTCTGTGAGATGAATGCAATCATCACAAATTAGTTTGTCAGAATGCTTCTGTCTAGTTTTTATGTGAAGATATTTCTTTTTCACCATAGGCCTCAAAGCGCTCCAAATGTCCACTTGAGATTGCACAAAAAGAGTGTTTCAACACTGCTCAATCAAAAGAAATGTTCAACTATGTGAGGTAAATGCACACATCAGAAATAAGTTTTGCAGAATTCTTCCATGAAATTTTTATGTGAAGATATTTCCTTTTTCACCATAGGCCACAAAGCACTCCAAATATCCAGTTACAGATTGTACAAATAGAGTGCTTCAAAAACTGCTCAATCAAAAGAAAGGTTAAACTCTGCGTGAGAAATGTACACATAACAAAGAAGTTTTTCAGAATGTTTCTGTGTCGTTTTTATGTGGAGATATTTCCTTTTTCACCATAGGCCTCAAAGCGCTCCAAATGTCCACATGCAGATTCTACAGAAAGAGTGTTTCAAACCTGCTCCATCAAATAAACGTTCAACCCTGTGAGAGGAATGCACAAATCAGAATGAAGTTTCCCAGAATGCTTCTGTGTTGTTTTTATGTGAAGATATTCCCTTTTTCACCATAGACCTCAAAGCACTCCAAATGTCCACCTTCTGATTCTTCAAAAAGAGAGTTTCAAAACTGCCCAATCTAAACAAAGTTTCAACTCTGTGAAATGAATCCACAGATCACAAAGAAGTTTTGCAGAATGCTTCTGTGTAGTTTTCATGTGGAGATATTTTCTTTTTCACCGTAGGCCTCAAAGCGAAGCAAATATCCACCTCCAGATTCTACAGAAAGAGGGTTTCAAAACTACTCAATCAAAAGAAAGGTTCAACTCTGTGAGATGAATGCACATATCAGAAAGAACTTTTGCAGAATGCTTCTCTGTAGTTTTTAGGTGAAGATATTTCATTTTTAACCATTGGCCTCAAAGCGTTCCAAATGTCCACTTGCAGATTCCACAAAAAGAGTTTTTCAAAACTACTCAATCAAAAGAAAGGTTCAACTCTGTGAGCTGAATGCACAGATCAGACACATGTTTCACAGAATGCTTCTGTATAGTTTTTATGTGAAAATATTTTCTTTTTCTCCGTAGTCTTTGAAGCGCTCCAAATGTCCACTTGGAGATTCCACAAAAAGAGTGTTTCAAAACTGCTCAATCAAAAGAAATGTTCAACTATGTGAGGTGAATGCAAACATCAGAAATAAGTTTTGCAGAATGCTTCTGTGTAATTTTAATGTGAAGATATTTCCTTTTTCACCATAGGCCTCAAAGCGTTCCAAATGTCCACTTGCAGATTCCAAAAAAAGTGTGTTTCAAAACTGGTCAACCAAAAGAAAGCTTCAACTCTGTGAGATGAATGCACAGAACAGAAAGAAGTTTCACAGAATGCTTCTGTGTAGTTTTTATATGAAGATATTTCCTTTTTCACCATAGGCCTCAAAGCACTCAAAGTGTCCATTGGCAGATTCCACAAAAAGGGTGTTTCAAACTGCTCAATCCAAAGAAATTTTCAACTCTGTGAGATGAATGCACAGATCAGAGAGCAGTTTTGCAGAATGCTTCTGTGTAGTTTTTATGTGAAGATATTTCCATTTTCACCATTGGCCTCAAAGTGCTCCAAATGTCCACATGCAAATTCTACAAAAAGAGTGTTTAAAATCTGCTCAATGAAAAGAAAGGTTATACTCTTAGAGAGGAATGCACACATAACAAGGAAGTTTGTCAGAATGCTTCTGTGTAGTTTTTATGTGGAGATAGTTCCTTTTTCACCAAAGACCTGAAAGCGCTCCAAATGTCCACTTGCAGATACTACAAGTAGAGTGTTTCAAAACTGCTCAATCAACAGAAATTTTCAACTCTGTGAGATGAGCGCACAAATCAGAAAGAAATTTTCAGAATGCTTCTGTATAGTTTTTATGTGGAAATATTTCCTTTTTCACCATAGGCCTCAAATCGATCCAAATCTCAACTTGCAGATTCTACAAAAGAGTGTTTCAAAACTGCTCAATCAAAAGAAAGGTTAAACTCTGAGTGAGGAAGGCATACATAACAAGGAAGTTTTTCAGAATGCTTCTGTGTATTTTTTATGTGGAGATATTTCCTTTTTCACAATACGCCTCAAAGTGCTCCAAGTGTCCACTTGCAGATTCTACAAAAAGATGGTTTCAAAACTGCTCAATCAAAAGAAAAGTTCAACTCTGTGAGCTGAATGCTCAGATAAGAAGGACGTTTCCCAGAATGCTTCTGTGTAGATTTATGTGAAGATATTTTCTTTTTCACCATAGGCCTTGAAGTGCTCAAAATGACCACTTGCAGATTCTATAAAAGAGTGTTTCAAAACTGCTCAATCAAAAGACAGGTTAAATTCTGTGTAGTGAATGCATAGATCACAAAGAAGTTTTGCAGAATGCTTCTGTGTAGTTTTTATGTGAAGATATTTCCTTTTTCACTAGAGGCCTCAAAGCCCTCAAAATGTCCACTTGCAGTTCCAACAGAAAGAGTGTTTCAAAACTTCTTAATCAAAAGAAAGGTTAAACTCTGAGTGAAGAATGCACACATAACAAGTTAGTTTGTCAGAATGCTTCTTTGTAGTTTTAATGTGCTGATAATTCCTTGTTCACCATAGGCCTCAATGCGCTCCAAATGTCCACTTGCATATTCTACAAAAAGAGTGTTTCAAACTAGTCAATGAAAAGCAAGGTTCAACTCTGTGAGATGAATGCACAGATCAAAAAGAAGTTTCACAGAATGCTTTTTTGTAGTTTTTATGTGAAGGTAGTTGCTTTTTCACCATAGGCCTCGAAGTGCTCCAAAAGTCCACTTGCAGTTAATACAAAAAGAGCGATTCAAAACAGCTCAATAATAAGAAAGTTCAACTCTGAGAGATGAATGCACAGATCAGAGAGAAGTTTTGCAGAATGCTTCTGTGTAATTTTTATGTGAATATATTCACCTTTTCACCATAGGCCTCAAAGCGCACCAAATGTCCACTTGCATATTCCACAAAAAGTGTTTTTCAAAACTGCTCAATCAAAAGAAAGGTTCAGGTCTGTGAGATGAAAGCACAGATCAGAAAGAAGTTTCACAGAATGCTTCTGTGTAGTTTTTCTGTGAAGATATTTCCTTTTTCACCATAGGCCTCAAAGCACTCCAAATGTCCACTTGCAGATTCTACCAAAAGAGTGTTTCAAAAGGGCTCAATCAAAAGAAAGGTTAAACTCTGGGTGAGGAATGCACACATAAAAGGATGTTTGTCAGAATTCTTCTCTGTAGTTTTTATGGGGATATTTTTCCTTTTTCACCATAGGCCTCAAAGCGCTCCAAATGTCCACTTGCAGATTCTATGAAAAGATGTTTCACAACTGCTCAGTCAAAAGAAAGGTTCACCAGTGTGGGGTGAATGCACAGATCAGAAAGAGGTATCCTAGAATGCTTCTGTGTAGTTATTATGTGAAGATACTACCTTTTTCACCATAGGCCACAAAGTGCTCCAAATGTCCTCTTGCAGATTCTACAAAAAGAGTGTTTCAATACTCCTCAATCAAAAGAAAGGTTAAAATCTGATTCAGGAATGCACACATAACCAGGAAGTTTGTCAGAATACTTCTGTGTAGTTTTTATGTGGAGATACTTCCTTTTTCACCATAGGCCTCAAAGCGCTCAAAATGTCCACTTGCAGATTCTACTAAAAGAGAGTTTTAAAACTGCTCAATCAAAGGAAGGTTAAACTCTGTGAGAGGATTGCACATATCAGAAAGAAGTTTTGAAGAATGCTTCTGTGTAGTTTTTATGTGAAGATATTTCCTTTTTCACTACGGGCCTGAAAGCAGCCAAATGTCCGTTTGCAGATTCTACAAAAAGAGTGTTTCAAAACCGCTCAATCAAAAGTAAGATTCAACACTGTGCAATGAATAAACAACTGAGAAAGAAGTTTCACAGAATGGTTTTGAGTAGTTATTACGTGAAGATATTTCCTTTTTCCCCATAGGCCTCAAAGCGCTCAAAATGTCCACTTGCAGATTCTACTAAAAGAGTGTTTCAAAACTGCTCAATCAAAAGAAAGATTAAACACTGAGTGAGGAATGCACACATTACAAGGAAGTTTGTCTGAACCCTTCTGTGTAGTTTTTATGTGGAGATAATTCCGTTTTCACCATAGGCCTCAAAGTGGTCTAAATGTCCACTTGCAGATTCTACAAAGAGTGTTTCAAAACTGCTCAATCAAAAGAAAATTTAAACTTTGAATGACGAATGTACACGTAACCAGGAAGTTTGTCAGAATGCTTCTGTGTAGTTTTTATGTGGAGATATTTCGTTTTTCACCATAGGCCTCAAAATGCTCCATATGTCAAATTGCGGATTCTACAAAAAGTGTGTTTCAAAACTGCTCATTCAAAAGAAAGGTTCACCTCTGTGAGATGCATTCACAGATCAGAAAGGACTTTCATAGAATGCTTCTGTGAAGTTTTTATGTGAAGATATTTCCTTTTTCCCCAAATTCCTCAAAGCGATTAAAATATCCACTTGCAGATTTTACAAAAAGAGTGTTTCAAACCTGCTCAATCAAAAGAAAGGTTCAAATCTGTTAGATGAATGCACAGATGAGAAAGAAGTGTTGCAGAATCCTTCTGTGTACTTCTATGTGAAGATATTTCTTTTTTCACCATAGGTCTCAAAGCACTCCAAATGTCCACTTGCGTATTCTACAAAAAGAGTGTTTCAAATTGCTCAATCAAAAGCCAGGTTCAACTCTGTGAGATGAATGCACAGATCAAAAAGAAGTTTCACAGAATGCTTTTTTGTAGTTTTTATGTGAAGCTATTTGCTTTTTCACCATAGGCCTCGAAGCGCTCCAAAAGTCCACTTGCAGTTGCTACAAAGAGTGATTCAAAACAGCTCAGTAATAAGAAATGTTAAACTCTGAGAGATGAATGCACAGATCAGACAGAAGTTTTTCAGAATGCTTCCGAGTAATTTTTATGTGAATATAATTTCTTTTTAACCATAGGCCTCAAAGCGCACCAAATGTCCACTTGCAGGTTCCACAAAAAGTATGTTTCAAAACTGCTCAATCAAAATAAAAGTTCAACTCTGTGAGATGAAAGCACAGATCAGAAAGAAGTTTCGCAGAATGCTTCTGTTTAGTTTTATGTGAAGATATTTCCTTTTTCACCATGGGTCTCAAATCGCTCCAAAAATCCACTTGCAGATTCCACAAAAAGAGTTTTTCAAAACTACTTAATCAAAAGAAAGTTTCAACTCTGTGAGATGAATGCACAGATCAGAAAGAAGTTTCACAGAATGCTTCTGAGTAGTTTTTATGTGAAGATATTTGCTTTTTCAACATAGGCCTCGAAGCACTCCAAAAGTCCACTTACAGTTACTACAAAAAGAATGATTCAAAACAGCTCAATAATAAGAAATGTTCAAATCTGAGAGGTGAATGCACAGATCAAAGAGAAGTTTTGTAGAATACATCTGTGTAATTTTCATGTGAATATATTTACCTTTTCACCATAGGCCTCAAAGCGCACCAAATGTCCTCTTGCAGATTCCACAAAAAGAGTGTCTCAAAACTGCTCAATCAAAGGAAATATTCAACTCTGTGAGATAAATGTACAGATCAGAAAGAAGTTTCGCAGAATGCTTCTGTGTAGTTTTTAGGTAAAAATATTTCCTTTTTCACCATAGGCCTCAAAGCACTCTAAATGTCCTCTTGCAGATTCTACAAAAAGAGTGTTTCAAAACTGCTCAATCAAAGAAAGATTCAACTCCTTGAGATGAATGCACAGATCAGAAAGAAGTTTCCCAGAATGCTTCTGTGTACTTTTTATGTGAAGATATTTCCTACTTCATTATAGGTCTCAAAGTGTTCCAAATGTCTACTTTCAGATTCCACAACAAGAGTGTTTCAAAACAGCTCAATCAAAAATGAGATTCAGTTCTGTGAGATGAATGCACAGGTCAAAAAATTTTTCACAAAGTTCTTCTGTGTACTTTTTATGTAAAGATAGTTCCTTTTTCACATAGGCCTCAAAGTGCTCCAAATGTCTACCTGCAGATTCCACAAAAATAGTGTTTCAAAACAGCTCAATCAAAAAAAACGTTCAACTCTGTGAGATGAATGCACAGATAAGAAAGAAGTTTCACAGAATGCTTCTGTGTAGTTTTTAAGGGAAGATATTTCGTTTTTCACTGTAGGACTCAAAATGATCCAAATGTCAACTTGCAGATTCTACAAAAAGAGTTTTTCAAAAGTGATCAATCAAAAGTTCAACTCTGTAAGATAAATGCACGCACCAGAAGGAAGTTTTGTAGAATGCCTCTGTGTAGTTTTTAGGTGAAGATATTTCCTTTTTCACCATAGGCCTCAAAGAGCTGCAAATGTTAACTTGCAGATTCTACAAAAAGTGTGTTTCAAAATTGCTCAATCTAAAGAAAGATTCAAATCTGTGAGATGAATGCACAGATCAGAAAGAAGTTTCGCAGAATGCTTCTGTATAGTTTTAATGTGACGATATTTCCTTTTTCACCATCAGCCTCAAAGCGCTCCAAATGTTCTCTTGCAGATTCTACAAAAAGAGTGTTTCAATACTGCTCAATCAAAAGAAAGGTTCAAATCTGTGATATGAATCCACAGATCAGAAAGAAGTTTCCCAGAATGTTTCTGTGTACTTTTTATGTGAAGATATTTCCTTTTTCACCATTGGCCTCAAAGTGCTCCAAATGTCTACTTGCAGATTCAACAAAAAGAGAGTTTCAAAAGAGAACAATAAGAAAAGTTCAAATCTGTGAGATGAATGCACAGATGAGAAAGAAGTTTCGCAGAATGATTCATGTAGTTTTTATCTGAAGATATTTCCTTTTTCACAATAGGCATCAAAGTGCTCCAAATATCCACGTGCAGATTTCAAAAAACAGTGTTTTGAAAGTGTTCAATGAAAACAAAGGTTCAACTCTGTGAGATGAATGCACAGATTGGAAAGAAGTTTCCCAGAATTCTTCTGGGTATTTTTTATGTGATGGTATTTCCTTTTTCACCATAGGACTCAAGGCGACACAACTTTCCACTTGGCAGATACTACAAAAAGAGTGTTTCAAAACTGCTGAATCAAAAGAAAGATTCAACTCTGTTAGATGAAAGCACTGATCAGAAAGAAGTTTCACAGAATGCTTCTGTGTAGTTTTTAAGTGAAGATATTTCCTTTCTCACCACTGGCCTCAGAGAGCTCCAAATGTCCAATTGCAGATTCCACAAAAAAAGAGTTTCAAAATGGCTCAATCAAAGGAAAGGTTCAACTCTATGAGATGTATGCACAGATCAGAAATAAATTTCGCAGAATGCTTCTGTGTACTTTTTATCTGAAGATATTTCTTTTTTCACAATAGGCCTCAAAACGTTCCAAATATCCACATGCAGATTCCACAAAAAGAATGTTTCAAAACTGCTCAATCAAAAGAACGGTTCAACGCTATGAGGTGAATGCACAGATCAGAAAGAAGTTTTGCAGAATGCTTCTGTGTAGTTTTTATGTGAAGATATTTCCTTTTTCACCATAGGCCACAAAGCATACAAAATGCCCACCTCCAGATTCCACAAAAAGAGGGTTTCAAAAATGTTCAATCAAAAGAATGGTTCAACTCTGTGAGACGAATCCACAGATCAGAAAGAATTTTTGCAGAATGCTTCTGTATAGTTTTTATGTGAAGATATTTCCTTTTTCACCATAGGCTTCAAAGCGCTCCAAATGTTCAGTTGCAGATACTTCAAAAAGACTCTTTCAAAACTGCTCAATCAAAATAAAGGTTCAACTCTGTGAGATGAACGCAGAGATAAGAAAGAGGTTTTGTAGAATGCTTTTTTGTAGTTTTTATCTGAAGATATTTCCTTTTTCACAATAGGCCTCAAAGGGCTCCAAATGTCCACCTGCAGATTTTACAAAAAGAGTGTTTCAAAACTGCTCAATCCAAACAAAGATTCAACTCTGTGAGATGAATGCACAGATCAGAGAGAAGTTTTGCAGAATGCCTCTGTGTAGTTTTTAGGTGAAGATATTTCCTTTTTCACAAAAGGTCTCAAAGCGTTCCAAATGTTGACTTGCAGATTCTACAAAAAGAGTGTTTCAAATCTGCTCAATCAAAAGAAAGGTCAACTCTGCGAGATGAATGCACAGATCAGAAAGAAGCTTTGCAGAATGCTTCTGTGTAGTTTTTATGGGAAGATATTTTCTTTTTCACCATAGGCCTCAAAGCGTACCAAATGTCCACCTCCAGAGTCTACAAAAAGAGTGTTTCAAAACTGTTCAATCAAAATTATGATTCAACTGTATGTGACAAATACACAGATCAGAAAGAAGTTTCACAGAATGCTTCTGTGTAGTTTTTATGTGAAGATATTTCATTTTTCCCCATGGGCCTCAAATCCTTCCAAATATCCAATTGCAGATTCCACAAACAGGTGGTTTCAAATCTGCTTAATTAAAAGAAAGTTTCAACTCTGTGACATGAATGCACAGATCAGAAAGAAGTTTCCAGAATGCTTCTTTGTAGTACTATGTGAAGATATTTCCTTTTTCACCGTAGGCCTCGAAGCACTCCAAAGGTTCACTCACAGATTCTTTAAAAAGATTGTTTCAAATCTGCTCAATCAAAAGAAAGGTTCAACTCTGTGAGATGAATGCACAGATCACAATGAAGTTTTGCAGAATGCTTCTGTGTAGTTTTTATGGGAAGATATTTCTTTTTTCACCATATGCCTCAAAGCGCCCAAATGTCCTCTTGGTAGATAGTACAAAAAGGGTGTTTTAAAACTACAGAATCAAAAGGAAATTTCAACTCCGTGAGATGAATGAACATATCAGGAAGAAGTTTCACAATATGCTTCTATGTAACCTTTATGTGAAGATATTTCCTTTTTTAACCATAGGCCTCAAAGCCCTCCAAATGTCCACGTGCAGATTCTTCAGAAACAGTGTTTCAAAACTGCTCAATCAAAAGAAATATTCTGCTCTGTGAGATGAATGCAGAGATAAGAAGGAAGTTTCTCAGAATGCTTCTGTGTAGTTTTTATGTGAAGATATTCCCTTTTTCACCATAGGCCTCAAAGAGCTCCAAATGTCCACTTGCAGAATCTACAAAAATAGTGTTTCAAAATTGCTCAATCAAAAGAAACGTTCAAATCTGTGAGATGAATGCACAGATCAGAAAGAAGTTTCACAGAATGCTTCTGTGTTGTTTTTATTTGAAGATATTTCCTTTTTCACCATAAGCCTCAAAGCACTCCAAATGTCCGCTTACAGATCCTACAAAAAGCCTGATTCAAAACTGCTCAATCAAAAGAAAGTTTCAACTCTGTGAGATGAATGCACAGATCAGAAAGTAGATTCCCAGAATGCTTCTGTGAAGTTTTTCGGTGAAGATATTACTTTTTCAGCATAGTCCTCAAAACGTTGCAAATGTCCACTTGCAGATTCTGCAAAAAGAGTGTTTGAAAACTGCTCAACCCAAAGAAAGTTTCAACTCTGTGAGATGAATGCACAGACCTGAAAGAAGTTTTGCAGAATGCTTCTGTGAAGTTTTTATGTGAAGATATTCCCTTTTTCACTATAGGCCACAAACCGTTCTAAATGTTCACTTGCAGATTCTGCAAAAAGAGTGTTTCAAAACTGCTCAGTCAAAACAAAGATTCAGCTCTGTGAAATGAATGCACAGATCAGAAAGAAGTTTCACAGAATGCTTCTGTGTACTTTTTATGTGAAGATATTCCCTTTTTCACCATAGGCCTCAAAGCACTCTAAATATCCACTTGCAGATTCTACAAAAAGAGTGTTTCAAAAGAGCTCAATCAAAAGAAAGTTCAACTCTGTGAGATGAATGCACAGATTGGAAAGAAGTTTCGCAGAATGCTTCTGTGTACTTTTTATCTGAAGATATTTCCTTTTTCACAATAGGCCTCAAAACGTTCCAAATATCCATATGCAGATTCCACAAAAAGAGTGTTTGAAAATTGCTCAATCAAAAGAAAGGTTCAACCCTGTGAGGTGAATGCACAGATCAGAAAGACGTTTTGCAGAATGCTTCTGTGTAGATTTTATGTGAAGATATTTCCTTTTTCACCATAGGCCTCAAAGCGCTACAATTATCCACTTGTCAGATATAACCAAAAGAGTGTTTTAAAACTATTGAATCCAAAGGAAGATTCAACTCTGTGAGATGAATACACAGATCAGAAAGAAGTTTCACAGAATGCTTCTGTGTTGTTTTTATTTGAAGATGTTTCCTTTTTCACCATAAACCTCAAAGCACTCCAAATGTCTATTTTCAGATACTACAAAAAGCCTGATTCAAAAGAAATCAATCAAAAGAAAGTTTCAACTCTGTGAGATGAATGCCCAGTTCAGAAAGAAGTTTCACAGAATGCTTCAGTGAAGTATTTAGGTGAAGATATTTCCTTTTTCACCATACGCCTCAAAGCGTTCCAAATGTCCTCTTGGCAGATAGTACAAAAAGAGTGTTTTAAAACTGCTGAATCAAAAGAAAGGTTCAACTCTTTGAGAAGAATGAACAGATCGGAAAGAAGTTTCACAGAATGCTTCTGTGTAGTTTTCATGTGAAGATATTTCCCTTTTTAACAATAGGCCTCAAAGTGCTCCAAATGTCCACTTGCAGATTCTTCAAAAAGAGTGTTTCAAACCTGCTCCATCAAATAAACGTTCAACTCTGTGAGAGGAAGGCACAAATCAGAGTGAAGTTTCCCAGAATGCTTCTGTGTTGTTTTTATGTGAAGATATTCCCTTTTTCACCACAGGCCTCGACGCACTCCAAACATCCACGTTCTGATCCTTCAAAAAGAGAGTTTCAAAACTGCCCAATCTAAACAAAGTTTCAACCCTGTGAAATGAATGTGCAGATCAGAAAGAAGTTTTGCAGAATGCTTCTGTGTAGTTTTTAGGTGAAGATATTTCATTTTTCACCATTGGCCTCAAAGCGTTCCAAATGTCCACTTGCAGATTCTACAAAAAGAGTGTTTCAAAACTGCTCAATCAAAAGAAAGCTTCAACTCTGTAAGATGAATGCACAGACCAGCAGAAGTTTTGCAGAATGCTTCTGTGTAGTTTTCATGTGGAGATATTTCCTTTTTCACCATAGGCCTCAAAGCGAAGCAAATGTCCACCTCCAGATTCTACAGAAAGAGGGTTTCAAGACTGCTCAATCAAAAGAAAGGCTCAACCCTGTGAGATGAATGCACAGACCAGGAAGAAGTTTCGCAGAATGCTTCTGTGTAGTTTTATTTGAAGATATTTCCTTTTTCACCATTGGCCTCGAAGCACTCCAAATGTCCACTTGCAGATTCTTCAAAAAGAGTGTTTCAAAACTGCTCAATCAAAAGAATGGTTCAACTCTGTGAGATGAATGTGCAGATGAGAAAGAAGTTTCACAGAATGCTTCTTTGTAGTTTTTATGGGAAGATATTTCCTTTTTCACCATATGCCTCAAAGCGCTCCAAATGTCCTCTTGGCAGATAGTAAAAAAAAGAGTGTTTTAAAACTGCTGAATCAAAAGAAAGGTTGAACTCTTTGAGATGAATGATCAGATCGAAAGAAGTTTCACAGAATGCTTCTGTGTAGTTTTCATGTGGAGATATTTCCTTTTTTAACAATAGGCCTCAAAGCGCTCCAAATGTCCACTTGCAGATTCTTCAAAAAGAGTGTTTCAAAACTGCTCAATCAAAAGAAATATTCTGCTCTGTGAGATGAGTACACCGATCAGAAAGAAGTTTCGCAGAATGCTTCTGTGTAGTTTTTATGTGAAGATATTCCCTTTTTCACCATAAGCCTCAAAGCGCTCCAAATGTCCACTTGCAGATTCTACAAAAAGTGTGTTTCAAACCTGCTCCATCAAATAAACGTTCAACCCTGTGAGAGGAATGCACAAATCAGAATGAAGTTTCCCAGAATGCTTCTGTGTTGTTTTTATGTGAAGATATTCCCTTTTTCACCATAGACCTCAAAGCACTCCAAATGTCCACCTTCTGATTCTTCAAAAAGAGAGTTTCAAAACTGCCCAATCTAAACAAAGTTTCAACTCTGTGAAATGAATCCACAGATCACAAAGAAGTTTTGCAGAATGCTTCTGTGTAGTTTTCATGTGGAGATATTTTCTTTTTCACCGTAGGCCTCAAAGCGAAGCAAATATCCACCTCCAGATTCTACAGAAAGAGGGTTTCAAAACTACTCAATCAAAAGAAAGGTTCAACTCTGTGAGATGAATGCACATATCAGAAAGAACTTTTGCAGAATGCTTCTCTGTAGTTTTTAGGTGAAGATATTTCATTTTTAACCATTGGCCTCAAAGCGTTCCAAATGTCCACTTTTGCAGATTCCACAAAAAGAGGGTTTCAAAACTGCTTAATCAAAAGAAAGGTTCAAATATGTGAGATGAATGCACAGATCAAAAAGATGTTTCACAGAATGCTTCTGTGTTGTTTTTATTTGAAGATATTTCCTTCTTCACCATAAGCCTCAAAGCGCTCTAAATGTCTGCTTGCAGATCCTACAAAACGCCTGATTCAAAACTGCTCAATCAAAAGAAAGTTTCAACTCTGTGAGATGAATGCACAGATCAGAAAGTAGATTCCCAGAATGCTTCTGTGAAGTTTTTCGGTGAAGATATTTCCTTTTTCACCATAGTCATCATAACGTTTCAAATGTCCACTTGCAGATTCTGCAAATAAAGTGTTTCAAAACTGCTCAATCCAAAGAAAGTTTCAACTCTGTGAGATGAATGCACAGACCAGAAAGAAGTTTCACAGAATGCTTCTGTGAGGTTTTTATTTGAAGATATTCCCTTTTTTACTATACGCCTCAAAGCGCTCCAAATGTAAACTTGCAGATTCTGCAAAAAAAGTGTTTCAAAACTGGTCAATCAAAAGAAAGGTTCAACTCTTTGAGATGAATGCACAGATCAGAAAGAAGTTTCCAAGAATGCTTCTGTGTACTTTTTATGTGAAGATATTTCCTTTTTCACCATAGGCCTCAAAGCGCTTCAAATGTCTACTTGCAGATTCCACAAAAGGAGTGTTTCAAAACAGCTCAATCAAAAATAACGTTCAAATCTGTGAGATGAATGCACAGATCAAAATAAGTTTCGCAGAATTCTTCTGTGTAGTTTTGATGTAATGATATTTCCTTTTTCACCATAGGCCTCAAAGCACACTAAATGTCCTCTTGCAGATTCTACAAAAAGAGTGTTTCAAAACTGCTCAATCAAAAGAAAGGTTCAACTCTTTGAGATGAATGCGCAGATCAGAAAGAAGCTACCCAGAATGCTTCTGTGTACTTTTTATGTGAAGATATTTTCTTTTTCACCATAGGCCTCATAGCATTCCAAATGTCTACCTGCAGATTCCACAAAAAGAGTGTTTCAAAACAACTCAATCAAAAAAAAGTTCAACTCTGTGAGATGAATGCCCAGATCAGAAAGAAGTTTCACAGAATGCTTCAATGAAGTATATAGGGGAAGATATTTCCTTTTTCACCAGAGGCCTCAAAGCGTACCAAATGGCCACTTGCAGATTCTACAAAAAGAGTGTTTCAAAACTGCTCACTCAAAAGAAAGTTTCAACTCTGTGAGACGAATGCACAAATCAGGAAGAACTTTTGCAGAATGCTTCTGTGTAGTTTTTAGGTGAATATATTTCATTTTTCACCATTGGCCTCAAAGCGTTCCAAATGTCCACTTGCAGATTCTACAAAAAGAGTGTTTCAAAACTGCTCAATCAAAAGAAAGCTTCAACTCTGTAAGATGAATGCACAGATCAGAAAGAAGTTTTGCAGAATGCTTCTGTGTAGTTTTTATGTGAAGATATTCCCTTTTTCACCATAGGCCTCAAAGCGCTGCAAATGTCCACTTGCAGATTCTACAAAAAGCGTGTTTCAAACCTGCTCCATCAAATAAATGTTCAACTCTGTGAGAGGAATGCACAAATCAGAATGAAGTTTCCAAGAATGCTTCTGTGTTGTTTTCATGTGATGATATTTCCTTTTTCACCATAGGCATCGAAGTGCTCCAAATGTCCACGTTCTGATTCTTCAAAAAGAGAGTTTCAAAACTGATCAATCTAAACAAAGTTTCAACTCTGTGAAATGAATGCACATATCAGAAAGGAGTTTTGCAGAATGCTTCTGTGCAGTTTTTATGTGAAGATATTTCCTTTTACACCATAGGCCTCAAAGTGTACGACATGTCCACCTCCAGATTCAACAAAAAGAGTGTTTCAAAACTATTCCATCCAAATTAAGATTCAAGTCTGTGTGATGAATGCACAGATCTGAAAGAAGTTTTGCAGAATGCTTCTGTGTCGTTTTTATGTGAAGATATTTCATTTTTCACCATGGGTCTCAAGTCGCTCCAAATATCCACTTGCATATTCCACAAAAAGAGGGTTTCAAAACTGCTTAATCAAAAGAAAGGTTCAACTCTGTGAGATGAATGCACAGGTCAGAAGGAAATTTCACAGAATGCTTCTGTGTAGCTTTTATGTGAAGATATTTTCTTTTTCACCATAGGCCTCGAAGCACTCTAAATGTCCACTTGCAGTTTCTTCAAAAAGAGTGTTTCAAAACTTCTCAATCAAAAGAAAGGTTCAACTCTGTCAGATGAATGCACAGATCAGAAAGAAGTTTCGCAGAACGCTTCTGTGTGGTTTTTATGCGAAGATATTTCCTTTTTCACTGTAGGCCCCAAAGTGCTCCAAATGTCCACTTGCATATTCCACAAAAAGAGTGTCTCAAAACTTCTCAATCAAAAGAAATTCTCAACTCTGTGAGATAAATGTACAGATCAGAAAGAAGTTTTGCAGAATGCTTCTGTGTAGTTTTTAGGTAAAGATATTTCCTTTTTCACCATAGTCCTCAAAGATCTCCAAATGTCCACTTGCAGATTCTACAAAAAGAGTGTTTCAAAACTGCTCAATCAAAAGAAAGGTTCAACTCTTTGAGATGAATGCACAGATCAGGAAGAAGTTTCCCAGAATGCTTCTGTTTACTTTTTATGTGAAGATATTTTCTTTTTCACCATAGGTCTCAAAGCGCTCCAAATGTCCACTTGCAGATTCCACAAAAAGATTGTTTCAAAACAGTTCAATCAAAAATAAGGTTCAGCTCTGTGAGATGAATGCACAGATCAAAAAATGTTTGACAGAATTCTTCTCTGTAGCTTTTATGTAAAGATAGTTCCTTTTTCACCATAGGCCTCAAAGTGCTCCAAATGTCCTCTTGCAGATTCTACAAAAAGAGTGTTTCAAAACTGCTCAATCAAAAGAAAGGTTCAACTCTTTGAGCTGAATGCACAGGTCAGAAAGATGTTTCCCAGAATGCTTCTGTGTACTTTTTATGTGAAGATATTTCCTTTTTCACCATAGGCCTCAAAGTGCTCCAAATGTCTACTTGCAGATTCCACAAAAAGTGTGTTTCAAAACAGCTCAATCAAAAAACTTTCAACTGTGTGAGATGAATGCACAGATCTGAGAAATGTTCTCAGAATGCTTCTGTGTATTTTTTATGTGAAGATATTTTCTTTTTGACCATTGGCCTCAAAGCATTCCAAAAAAATTGCAGATTATACAAAAAAGAACGTTTCAAAAATGCTCAAAGGAAAGTTTCAACTCTGTGTGATTAATGCACAGATCACAAATAAGTTTCTAAGAATTCTTCTGTCTAGTTTTTATTTGAAAACATTTCCTTTTCCACTATAGGCCATGGATCTCTCCAAATATCCAATGGCAGATTCTACAAAAAGAGTGTTTCAAAACTGCTCAATCAAAAGAAGGGTTAAACTCTGTGTCGGGAATGCACACATAACAAGCAAGTTTGTCAGAATGCTTCTGTGCAATTTTTATGTAGAGATATTGCCTTTTTCACCATAGGCCTCAAAACACTCCAAATGTACACATGCAGATTCTATATAAAGAGTGTTTCAAACTGCTTATTCAAAAGAAAGGTTGAACTCTGTGAGATTAATTCACAGATCAGAAAGAGGTTTCGCAGAATGCTTCTGTGTAGTTTTTATGTGAAGATATTTCCTTTTTCACCGTAGGCCTCAAAGCGCTCCAAATGTCCACTTGCAGATTCTACAAAAGGTGTGTTTCAAAACTGCTCAATCAAAAGAGAAGGTTCAATTCTGTGAGACGAATGCATATATAGCAAAAAAATTCCTCAAAATTCTTCTGTCTAATTTTTATTTGAAGATATTTCCTTTTTCACTAGAGGCTGCAGGACTCTCCAAATATCCAGTGGCAGACTCTACACAAAGAGGGTTTCAAAATTGCTCTATCAAAAGAAATGTTAAACACTGAATGAGGAATACACTCATAACAAGGGATTTTGTAAGAATGCTTCTGTGAATTTTTTATGTAAAGTTATTTCCTTTTTCACCGTAGGCCTCTAAGCGCTCCAAAAGTCTAGTTGCAGATTCTACAAAAAGAGTGTTTCAAAACTGCTCAATCAAAAGAAAAGTTAAACTCTGATTGAGGAATGCACTCATAACAAGGTAGTTTGTCAGAATGCTTCTGTGTAGTTTTTATGTGGAGATATTTCCTTTCACACCATAGAATTCAAAGTGCTCCAAATGTTCACTTGCAGATTCTACAAGAAGAATGTTTCAAAACTGCTCAATCAAAAGAAAGGTTAAAGTCTGAATGAGTAATGAACACATAACAAGGAAGTTTGTCAGAATGCTTCTGTGTAGTTTTTATGTGGAGATATTTCCTTTTTCACAATAGGCCTCAAAGTGCTCCAAATATCCACTTGCAGATTCTTCAAAAAGAGTGTTTCAAAACTGCTCAATCAAAGAAAGGTTCAACTCTGTGAGATGGATGCACAGATCAGAAAGAAGATTCTCATAAAGATTCTGTGTAGTTTTTATGTGAAGATATTTCCTTTTTCACCATAGGCCTCAAAGCACTCCAAATGTCCACTTGTAGATTCTAGAAAAAGAGTTTTTCAAAACTGCTCAATCAAAAGAAAGGTTCAACTCTGTGGGATGAATTCACAGGTCAGAAAGAAGTTTCACAGAATGCTTCTGTGTAGTTTTTATGTGAAGATATTTCCTTTTTCACCATAGGCCCCAAAGGCCTCCAAATGCCACCTGCAGATTCTAAAAAAGAGTGTTGGTAAACCGCTCAATCAAAAGAAACGTTCAACTCTGTGATATGAACGCACAGATAAGAAAGAAGTTTCGCAGAAAGTTTCTGTGTAGTTCTTATGTGAAGATATTTCCTTTTTCACCATAGGCCTCAAAGCGCACAAAATGTCCACTTGCAGATGCCACAAAAAGAGTGTTTCAAAACTGCTCAATCAAAAGAAAGGTTCAACTCTGTGAGACGAATGCACAGATCACAAACAGTTTTCTCAAAATTCTTGTCTAGTTTTTATTTGAAGATATTTCCTTTTCCAGTATAAGCCGTAGAGCTCTCCAAATATCCAATTGCAGATTCTACAAAGAGAGTGTTTCAAAACTACTCAAACAAAAGAAAGGTTCAACCCTGTGAGATGAATGCACAGATCACAAAATTTTCTCAGAATTCTTCTGTCTAGTTTTTATTTGAAGATATTTCCTTTTCCACTATATGCCACGGAGCTCTCCAAACATCCAATGGCAGATTCTACAAAAAGAGTGTTTCAAAATTGCTCGATGAAAAGAAAGCTTCAACTCTGAGTGAGGAATGCACACATAACAAGGAAGTTTGTCATAATGCATCTCTGTCGTTTTTATGTGGAGATATTTCCTTTTTCAGCAGAGGCCTCAAACCACTCCAAATATCCACTTGCAGATTCTACAAAAAGAGTGGTTCAAAACTGCTCAATCAAAAGAAATGTTCAACTCTGTGTGATGAATGCACAGATTGGAAAGGAGTTTTGCAGAATGCTTCTGTTTAGTTTTTATGTGAAGATATTTCCTTTTGCACCATAGGCCTCAAACCGCTCCACATGGCCACTTGCAGATTCTACAAAAAGAGTATTTCGAAACTGCTCAATAAAAGGTTCTACTCTGTGAGATGAATGCACAGATGAGAAAGAAGTTTCGCAGAAAGCTTCTGTGTAGTTTTTATGTGAAGATATTTCCTTTTCTCACAATACACCTCAAAGCGCTCCAAATGTCCACTTGCAGATTCTACAAAAAGAGTGTTTAAAAACTGCTCAATCAAAAGAAAGGTTCAACTCTGTGAGATGAATGCACAGATAACAAACAAGTTTCTCAGAATTCTTCTGTCTAGTTTTTATTTGAAGGTCTTTCCTTTTCTACTATAGGCCGCAGAGCTCTCCAAATTTCCAATGGCAGTTTCTACAGAAAGAGTGTTTCAAAACTGCTCAATCAAAAGAGGGTTTAAAATCTGAGTGAGGAATGCACACATAACAATGTAGTTTTTCAGAATGCTTCTGTGTTGTTTTTAAGTGGAGATAATACCTTTTTCACCATAAGCCTGAAAGCGCTCCAAATGTCCACTTGCAGATTCTAATAAAAGAGTTTTTCAAAACTGCTCAATAAAAAAAGTTCAATTTTGTGTGATGAATGCTCATATCAGAAAATAGTTTAGCAGAATGCTTCTCTGTAGTTTTTATGTGAAGATATTTCCTTTTTCACCTTAGCCCTCAATGATCTCCAAATGTCTACTTGCAGATTCTACAAAAAGGGTGTTCCAAAACTGTTCAATCAAAAGAAAGATTCAAACCTATGACACGAATGCACAGATCACAAAGAAGTTTCTCAGAATTATTCTGTCTAGTTTTTATTTGTAGATATTTCCTTTTATACTATAGGCCACAGAGTTCTCCCAGTATCCAATGGCAGATTCTACAAAAGGAGTGTTTCAAACAGCTCAATCAAAAGAAAGTTTGAAATGTGAATGAGGAATGCACACATAACAAGGAAGTTTGTCAGAATGCTTCTTTGTAGTTTTTATGTGGAGATATTTCCTTTTTCACCATAGGCCTGAAAGCGCCCCGAATCTTCACTTGCAGATTCTATAAAAGGGGTGTTTCAAAACTGCTCAACCAAAAGAAAGGTTCAACTCAGTGAGATGAATGCACAGATAAGAAAGAAGTTTTGCAGAATACTTCTGTGTAGTTTTTATATGAAGATATTTCCTTTTTCATCAAAGCCTCAAAACGCTACAAATTTTCACTTGCAGATTCAGCAAAAAGAGTGTTTCAAAACTGCTCAATCAAAAGTAAGGTTCAACTCTGTGAGACGAATGCACAGAACACAAAGTAGTTTCCCAGAATTCTACTGTCTAGTTTTTATTTGAAGATATTTCCTTCTCAACTATTCTGCAGAGCTCTCCAAATATCCAATGGCAGATTATATAAAAGAGTGTTTCAAAACTGCTCAATGAAAAGAAAGGTTAAATTCTGAGTGAGTAATGCACACATAAAAAGGAAGATTGTCAGAATGCTTCTGTGTAGTTTTTATGTGGAAATATTTCCTTTTTCACCATAGGCATCAGAGTGCTCCAAATGTCCTCTTGCAGATTCTACAAAAAGACTGTTTCAAAAACGCTCAATCAAAAGAAAGTTTCAACTCCGTGAGACAAATGCACAGATCACAAAGAAGTTTCTCAGAATTCTTCTGTCTAGTTTTTACTTGAAGATATTTCCTATTCCACTATAGGTGGCAGAGCTCTCCAAATATCTAATGCCAGATTCTACAAAATGAGTGTTTCAAAACTGCTCAATCAAAAGCAAGGTTCAGCTCTGTGAGATGAATGCAGAGATCAGGAAGAAGTTTCGCAGAATGCTTCTGTGTAGTTTTTAAGTGAAGATATTTCCTTTTCCCCATAGGCCTCAAAGCGCTTGAAAGGTCCACTTGCAGATTGTACAAAAAGAGTGTTTGAAAACTTCTCAATCAATAGAAAGGTTCAACTCAGTGAGATCAATGCACAGATCAGAAAGAAGTTTCATAGAATGCTTCTGAGGAGTTTTATATGAAGATATTTCCTTTTTCGCAAAAGCCTCAAAACGCTACAAATGTCCACTTGCAGATTCAGCAAAAAGAGTGTTTCAAAACTGCTCAATCAAAAGTAACGTTCAACTCTGTGAGGCAAATGCACAGATCACAAATAAGTTTCTCAGAATTCTTCTGTCTAGTTTTTATTTGAAGATATTACCTTTTCAACTATAGGCTGCAGAGTTTTCCAAATATCCAATTGCAGATTCCACAAAAAGAGTGTTTCAAAACTGCTCAATCAAAAGAAAGGCATAACAGGGAAGATTGTCAGAATGCTTCTGTGTAGTTTTTATGTGGAGATATTTCCTTTTTCACCATAGGCCTCAAAGCGCTCCAAATGTCCACTTTCAGATTCTACACAAAGAGTGTTTCAAAACTGCTCAATCAAAAGAAAGGTTCAACCCTGTGAGATGAATGCAGAGATCAGAAAGAAGTTTTGCAGAACGCTTCTGTGCAGTTTTTATGTGAGGATATTTCCTTTTCACCATAGGCCTCACAGCACTCCAAATGTCCACTTGCAGATTGTTCAAAAAGAGTGTTTCAAAACTGATCAGTCAAAAGAAAGGTACAACTCTGTGAGATGAATGCACATATCAGAAGGAAGTTTCACAGAATGCTTCTTTGTAATTTTTATGTGAAGATGTTTCCTTTTCCACCAGAGGCCTCAAAGCGCTCCAAATGTCCACTTCCAGATTCAACAAAAAGAGTGTTTAAAAACTGCTCAATCAAAAGAACGTTTCAATTCTGTGAGACAAATGCACAGATCACAAGGAAGTTTCTCAGAATTCTTGTGCTAGTTTTTATTTGAAGATATTTCCTTTTCCACTCTTGGCCGCAGAGCTCTTCAAATATCCAAATGGCAGATTTTACAAAAAGAGTGTTTCAAAATTGCTCATCCAAAAGAAAGGTTAAACTCTGAGTGAGGAATGCACATATAACAAGGAAGTTTGTCAGAATGCTTCTGTGTAGTTTTTATGTGAAGATATTTCCTTTTTTACCTTTGGTCACAAAGTGCTCCAAATGTCAACTTGCAGATTCTAAAAAAACAGTGTTTCAAAACTGCTCAATCCAAAGAAGGGTTAAACTCTGTGAGATGAATGCACAGATCAGAAAGAAGTTGCTCAGAATGTTTCTGTGTAGTTTTTATATGAAGGTATTTCCTTTTTAACCATATGCCTCAAACAACTACAAATGTCCACTTGTAGATTCTACAAAAAGAGTGTTTCAAAACTGTTCAATCAAAAGAAACGTTCAACTCTGTGAGACGAATGCACAGATCACAAAGAAGTTTCTCAGAATTCTTCTGTCTGGTTTTTATTTGAAGATATTTCCTTTTTCACCATAGGCCTCAAAGCACTCTAAAAGTCCTCTTGCAGATTCTACAAAAAGCGTGTTTCAAACCTGCTCAATCAAAAGAAAGGTTCATCTCTGTGAGATGAATGCACAGATCAGAAAGAAGTTTCTCAGAATGCTTCTGTGTAGTTTTTATATGAAGATATTCCCTATCTCACCATAGACCTCTAAGCACTCCAATTGTCCACTTGCAGATTCTACAAAAAGAGTGTTTCAAAACTGCTCAATCAAAAGAAGGGTTCAACTCTGTGAGATGAATGCACAGATGAGAAAGAAGTTTTGCAGAAGGCTTCTGTGTAGTTTTTATGTGAAGATATTTCCTTTTTCACCATAGGCCTCAAAACCCTCCAAATGTCCACTTGCAGATCCTACAAAAAGAGTGTTTCAAAATGGCTCAATCAAAAGAAAGCTTCAACTCTGAGTGAGGAATCCACACATAACAAGGAAGTTTGTCAGAATGCTTCTGTGTAGTTTTAGTTGTAGATATTTCATTTATCACCATAGGCCTCAAAGTCCTCCAAATGTCCACTTGCAGATTCTACAAAAAGAGTGTTTCAAAACTGCTCAATCAAAAGAAATGGTCAACTCTGTGAGATGAATGCACAGATCAGAAAGAAGTTTCTCAGAATTCTTTTTTTTTTTTGAGATGGAGTCTCGCTCTGTCGCCCAGGCTGGAGTGCAGTGGCACAATCTCGGCTCGCTGAAAGCTCCGCCTCCCGGGTTCATGCCATTCTCCTGCCTCAGCCTCTCTGAGTAGCTGGGACTACAGGCACCCGCCACCATGCCTGGCTAATTTTTTTGTATTTTTAATAGAGACGGGGTTTCACCATGGTCTCGATCTCCTGACCTCATGATCCGCCCGCCTCGGCCTCCCAAAGTGCTGGGATTACAAGCGTGAGCCACGGCGCCCAGCCCTCAGAATTCTTTTGTGTAGTTTTTATATGAAGATATTTACTTTTTCAATATAGGCCTCAAACCGCTCCAAATATCCACCTGCAAATTCTACAAAAAGAGTATTTCAAAACTGCTCAATCAAAAGAATGGTTCAACCCTGTGAGATGAATGCACAGATAAGAAAGAAGTTTCACAGAAGGCTACCATGCAGTTTTTATGTGAAGATATTTCCTTTTTCACCATAGGCCTCAAAGTGCTTGAAATGTCCACTTGCAGATTCTACAAAAAGAGTGTTTCAAAACTGCTCAATCAAAAGGAAGTTTCAACTCTGTGAGATGAATGCATAGAAGAGAAAGAAGTTTCGCAGAATGCTTATGTGTAGTTCTTAAGTGAAGATATTTCCTTTTTCGACATAGGCTTCAAACGCTCCAAATGTCCTTTTGCAGATTATACAAAAAGGGTGTTTCCAAACTGATCTATCAAAAGGAAATTCAATCCTGAGTGAGGAATGCACACATTACAAGGAAGGTTGTCAGAATGCTTTTGTGTAGTTTTCATGTGGAAATATTTCCTTTCTCACCATAGGCCTCAAAGCGCTCTGAATGTCCAATTGCAGATTCTACAAAAAGAGTGTTTCAGAACTGCTCAATCAAAAGAAAGGTTCAACACTATGAGATAAATGCAGAGATCAGAAAGAAGTTTCGCAGAATGCTTCTGTGTAGTTTCTATGTGAAGATATTTCCTTTTTCACCATAGGCCTCAAAGTGCTCCAAATGTCCACTTGCCGATTTTACTAAAGGAGTTTAAACTTTCTTTTGATTGAGCAGTTTTGAAACACTCTTACTGTAAAATCTCAGACTGGATATTGGAAAAGCTCTGCAGCCTATAGTGGAAAAGGAAAAATCTTCAAATAAAACTAGAGAGAAGAATTCTGAGAAAATTCTTTGTGATCTGTGCATTCTTCTCACAGGGTTGAACCTTTCTATTCATTGAGCCATTTTGAAACTTTCTTTTTGTAGTATATGCTGTTGGATAATTGGAGAGCTTTGTGGCATATAGTGGAAAAGGAAATATCTTCAAATAGAAACCACACAGAACAATTCTGAGAAACATCTTTGTGATCTTTTCATTCATCTCACAGAGTTGAGCCTTTCTTTTGATTGAGCAGTTTTGAAACACTCTTTTTTAGAATCTGCAAGTGGATATTTGGAACGCTTCCAGGCCTATTGTGAAACAGGAAATATCTTCACATAAAAACTATACAGAAGCATTTTGAGAAACTTCTTTCTGATCTGTGCATTCATCCCACAGAGTTGAAACTTTCTTTTGATTGATCAGTTTTGAAACACTCTTTTTGTAGAATCTGCCATTGGATATTTACAGAGCTCTGTGGCCTGTAGTGGAAAAGGAAATATCTTCAAATAAAAACTAGACAGAAGAATTCTGAGAAACTTCTTAGTGATCTGTGCATTCGTCTCACAGAGTTGAACCTTTCTTTTGATTGAGGAGTTTTAAAACCCTCTTTTTCTACAATCTGCAGGTAGACTTTTTGAGCGCTTTGAGGTCTATGGTTGCAAATTAAATATCTTCATATAAAAACTACACAGATGCATTCTGCAAAACTTCCTTCTGATCTGTGCATTCATCTTGCAGAGTTGAAAATTTCTTTGGATTGAGCAATTTTGACACACTCTTTTTTTAGAATCTGCAACTGGACATTTGGAGCGCTTTGTGACCAATGGTAAAAAAGGAAACGTCTTCACATAAAAACTACACAGAAGCATTCTGACAAACTTCCTTGTTATGTGTGCATTTCTCAGTCAGAATTTAACGTTTGTTTTGTTTGAGCAGTTTTGAAACACTCTTTTTGTATAATCTGCAAGTGAACATTTGGAGCGCTTTGAGGCCTATTGTGAAAACGGAAATATCTCCACATAAAAACTACACGGAAGCATTCTGACCATCTTCCTTGTTTTATGTGCATTCTTCACTCTGGGTTTAACCTTTCTTTTGATTTAGCAGTTTTGAAATGCTCTTTTGTAGAATCTGCAAGTTAACAATTGGAGCGTTTTGAGGCCTGCGCTGAAAAAGGCAGTATCTCCACATAAAAACTACACAGAAGCATTCTGACAAACTTCCTTGTTATGTGTGCATTCCTTACCCAGAATTTAACCTTTCTTTTGATTGTGCAGTTTGGAAGCACTCTTTTTGTAGAATCTGCATGTGGACATTTGGAGCGCTTCTAGGCCTATGGTGAAAAAGGAAATATCTCCAAAGAAAAACGACACAGAAGCATTCTGACAAACTTCCTAGTTGTCTGTACATTCCTCACTCTGAGTTTAACATTTCTTTTGATTGAGCCGTTTTGAAACATTCTTTTTGTAGAATCTGCCATTGGATATTTGGAGAGCTCTGTGGCCAAGAGTGGAAAAGGAAATATCTTCAAATAAAAAAATAGAAGAATTCTAAGGAACTCCTTTGGGACCCGTGCATTCATCTCACAGAGTTGAAACTTTCTTTTGATTGAGCAGTTTTAAAACACTCTGTTTGTAGAAACTGGAAATGGACATTTGGAGTGCTTTGAGGCCTATGGTGGAAAAGGAAACATCTTCACATAAAAACTACAGAGAAGGCCAGGCGTGGTGGCTCATGCTTTTAATCCCAGCACTTTGGGAGGCCGAGGCAGGCGGATCACGAGGTCAGGAGATCGAGACCACGGTGAAACCCCGTCTCTACTAAAAAATATAAAAAATTAGCCGGGTGTGGTGGTGGGTGCCTATAGTCCCAGCTACTCAGAGAGGCTGAGTCAGGAGAACGGCGTGAACCCGGGAGGCGGAGCTTGCAGGGCGCCGAGATTGCGCCACAGCACTCCAGCCTGGGTGACAGAGCGAGACTCTGTCTCAAAAAAAAAAAAAAATACAGAGAAGCATTCTGAGAAACTTCTTCCTGATCTGTGCATTCATCTCACAGACTTGTACCTTTCTTTGGATTGAGCAGTTTTGAAACACACTTTTTGTAGAATTTGCAAGTGGACATTTGGAGAACATTGAGGCCTATGGTGAAAAACGAAATATCTTCCCATAAAAACTACACAGAGGCATTCTGAGAAACTTCTTTGTGATCTGTGCATTCATCTCACAGAGTTGAACCTTTCTTTTGATTGAGCAGTTTTGAAACACTCTTTTTGTAGAATCTACAAGAGGACATTTGGAGCTATTTGAGGCCTATGGTGAAAAAGGAAATATCTCCACATAAAAACTACACAGAAGCATTCTGTGAAACTTCTTTATCATCTGTGCATTCCTCACTCAGAGTTTAACCTTTCTTTTGATTTAGCAGTTTTGAAACACTCTTTTTGTAGAATCTGCAAGTGGACATTTGGAGCGCTTAGAGGTCTACGGTGAAATAGGGAATATTTTCACATAAAACTACACAGAAGCATTCTGTGAAACTTCTTTCTGATGTATGCATTCACCACACAGGGTTTAACCTTTCTTTTGTTTGAGCAGTTTTGAAACACTCTTTTGGTAGAATCTGCAAGTGGACATTTGGAGCGCTATGGGGCCTATGTTGAAAAAGGAAATATCTTCACCTAAAAACTACACAGAAGCATTCTGTGAAACTTCTTTCTTTTCTGTGCATTCATCTCACCGATTTGAACGTTTCTTTTGTTTGAGCAATTTTGAAACACACTTTTTGTAGAATCTGCAAGTGGACATTTGGAGCGCCTTGAGGCCTATGGTGAAAAAGGAAATATCTTCACATAAAAACTACACAGAAGCATTCTGCAAAACCTTCTTTCTAATCTATGCATTCATCTCACAGAGGTGAACCTTTCTTTTGATTGACCATTTTTGAAACAGTCTGTTTGTGGAATCTGCAAGTGGACATTTGGAGCGCTTTGAGGCCTATGGTGAAAAAGGAAATATCTTCACATAAAAACTACAAAGAAGCATTCTAGGAAACTTCTTTCTTATCTCTGCATTCATCTCACAGAGTTGAACCCTTATTTTGATTGAGCAGTTTTGAAAGAGTCTTTTTGAAGTATCTGCAAGTGAACATTTGGAGCGCTTTGAAGCCTATGGTGAAAAAGGAAATATCTTCACATAAAAACTACACAGAAGCATTCCGTGAAACCTCCTTCTGATCTGTGGATTCGTCTCACAGAGTTGAACCTTTCTTTTGATTGAACATTTTTGAAACACTCTTTTTGTGGAATCTGCAAGTGAACATATGTAGTGCTTTGAGGCCTATGGTGAAAAAGGAAATATCTTCAATAAAAACTACACAGAAGCATTCTGCGAAACTTTTTTCTGATCTGTGCATTCATCACACAGCATCGAACCTTTCTTTTGATTGAGCAGTTTTGAATCCTTCTTTTTGTAGAAACTGCAAATGGACATTTGGAGTGCTTTGAGGCCTATGGTGTAAAAGGAAATATCCCCACATAAAAACTACACAGAAGCATTCTGACAAACTTCCCTCTTATGTGTGCATTCCTCTGAGAGTTTAACCTTTCTTTCGATTTAGCAGTTTTGAAACTCTCTTTTTGTAGAATATGTAGGTGGACATTTGGAGTGCTTTGAGGCACATGGTGAAAAATGAACAATCTTCACATAAAAACTACACAGAAGCATTTTGTGAAACTTCTTTTTGATCTGTGCATTCATCTCACAGAATTTAACCTTTCTTTTGATTGAGCAGTTTTGAAACACTCTTTTTGTAGAATCTTCAAGTGGACATTTGGAGTGCTTTGAAGCCTATGGTGAAATAGGAAATATCTTCACATAAAAACTACACAGAAGCATTCTGCCAAACTTCTTTCTGATCTATGGATTCAACTCACAGAGTTGAACTTTTCTTTTGATTGATCAGTTTTGAAACACTGTTTTTGTAGAATCTGCAGGTGGATATTTGGAGCACTTTCAGGCCCGTGGTGAAAAAGGAAATATCCCCACATAAAAACTACACAAAAGGATTCTGACAAAGTTCCTTGTTATGTGTGCATTCCTCAGTGAGAGTTTAACCTTTCTTTTGATTGAGCAGTGTTGAAACACTCATTTGGAGAATCTGCAAATGGACATTTGGAGCGCTGTGAGGGCTATGGTGAAAAAGAAAATATCTTCACATAAAAACTACACAGAAGCATTCTCAGAAACTTCTTTCTGATCTTTGCATTCATCTCACAGAGTTTAAACTTTCTTTTGATTGAGCAGTTTGAAACACCCTTTTTGTAGAATCTGCAAGAGGACATTTGGAGCGCTTTGAGGCCAAAAGGAAAAAAGGAAATATTTTCATATAAAAACTACACAGAAGCATTATGAAAATTTTCCTTTTTATGTGTGCATTCCTCACTCAGAGTTTAACCTTTCTTTTCCTTGAGCAGTTTTAAAACACTCTTTTTATACAATCTGCCATTGGATATTTGGAGAGCTCTGCAGAATACTTGAAAAGAAATATCTTCAAATAAAGACTAGACAGAAGAATTCCGAGAAGCTTCTTTGTGATCTGTGCATTCGTCTCACAGAGTTGAACCTTACTTTGGATTGAGCAGTTTTGAAACACTCTTTTTGTTTAATCTGCAAGCAGACATTTCTAGCGGTTTGATGCCTATGTTGAAAAAATAAATATCTTCACATAGAAAAGAGATAGAAGCTTTCTGACAATCTTCTTTGTGATATGTGCATTCATCTCACAGAGTTGAACCCTACTTTTGATAGAGCAGATTTGAAACCCTCTCTTTGTGAAATCTGCATTTGGACATTTGGAGCGCTTTGAGGCCCACAGTGGAAAATAAAATATTTTCACATAAAAACTAGACAGAAGAATTCTGATCAACGTCTTTGTGATACGTGCATTCTTCTCACAGAGTTGAACTTTACTTTTGATAGAACGGTTTTGAAACTCTCTTTTTGTATTATCTGCAATGGAACATTTGTTGCCTTTTGAGGCCTATCTTGGAAAGGGAAATATCTTCATATAAAAACTAGACAGAAGCATTCTGACAAACTTCTTTGTGATGTGTGCATTAGTGTCACAGAGTTGAACCTTACTTTTCATTGAGTAGTTTTGAAACCCACTTTTTGTAGAATTTGCAAGTGGACATTTGGAGCGCTTTGAGGCTTATGGTGGAAAAAGAAATATCTTCACATAAAAACTACACAGAAGTATTTTGACAAACTTCTTTGTGATGTGTGCATTCATCTCACAGAGTTGAACCTTACTTTTGATAGAGCAGCTTTGAAACACACTTTTTGTAGAATCTGCAAGTCAACATTTGTAGCGCTTTGATGACTATGGTGGAAAAAGAAATATCTTCACTTAAAAAATACACAGAAGTATTCTGACAAACTTCGTTGTGATGTGTGCATTCATCTCACAGATTTGAACTTCACTGTTGATAGGGCAGGTTTGAAACCCTCCTTTTGTAGAATCTGCAAGTGGACATTTGTAGCGGTTTGAGGCCTATTGTGGAAAAGGAAATATCTTCACATAAAAATTAGACTGAAGCATTCTGAGAAACGACTTTGTGATACGTGCATTCTTTTCACAGAGTTGAACTTTACTTTTGATAGAGAAGTTTTGAAACTCTCTTTTTGCAGTATTTGGAAGGGGACACTTGGAGGGGTTTGATGCCCATCTTGGAAAGGGAAATATCTTCATATACAAACTAGACAGATGTATTCTTACAAACTTCTTTGTGATGTGTGCATTAATGTCACAGAGTTGAACCTTACTTTTGATTGAGCAGTTTTCAAACACTCTTTTGTAGAATCTGGTAGTTGACATTTGGAGCACCTTGAGACCTATGGTGGAAAAAAATATCTTCCCATAAAAACTACACAGAGGTATTCTGACAAGCTTCTTAGTGATGTGTGCATTCATCTCAGAGAGTTGCACCTTACTTTTGATGGAGGAGCTTTGAAACACTCCTTTTGTAGAATCTGCAATTTGACATTTCCAGCACTTTGTGGACTACAATGGAAATGGGAATATCTTCACATAAAAATTAGACAGAAGCATTCTGACAAATGCCTTTGTGATACTTGCATTCTTCTTACAGATTTGAATTTTCTTTTGATAGAGCAGTTTTGAAACTCTCTTTTTCTATTGTCTGCAGGGGGACATTTGGAGCATTTTGAGGCCTATCATTGAAAGGGAAATACCTTCATATAAAAACTAGACAGAAGAATTCTGGCAAAATTCTTTGTGATGTGTGCATTAATGTCACAGAGTTGAACCTTACTTTTGATTGAACAGTTTTGAAACACTCTTTTTGTAGAATCTGCCAGTGGACAATTGGAGAGCTTTGAGGCCTGTGGTGGAAAAAGAAATATCTTCACATAAAAACTACACAGAAGTATTCTGACAAACTTCTTTGTGATGTGTGCATTCATCTCACAGAGTTGAAGCTTACTTTTGATAGAGCAGCTTTGAAACATTCTTTTTGTAGAATCTGCAATTCGACATTTGGGTCGCTTTGGGGCCTATGGTGTAAAATGAAATATCTTCACATGAAAACTAGACAGAAGCATTCTGAAAAATGCCTCTGTGATACGTGTACTCTACTCACAGATTTGAAATTTATGTTTGATAGAGCAGTTTTGAAACTTTCTTTTTGTAGAATCTGCAAGGGATCATTATGTTTGGTTTGATGCATATCTTGGAAAGGGAAATATCTTCATATAAAATCTATACAGAAGCATTCTGACAAACTTCTTTGTGATTTGTCCATTAATGTCACAGAGTTGAAGCTTACCTTTGATTTAGCAGTATTGAAAAACTTTTTGTATAATCTGCAAGTAGACATTTGGAGCGTTTTGAGGACTACAATGGAAAAAGAAATATCTTCACATAAAAACTACACTGAGGTATTCTGACAAACTTTTTGTGATTTGTGCATTCATCTCACAGAAACGAACTTTACTTTTGATAGAACAGCTTTGAAACACTCTTTTTGTAGAATCTGCAATTGGACAGTTGGATCACTTTGAGGCCTAGGATGGAAAAAGGAACATCTTCACTTAAAAACGAGACAGAAGCATTGTGACAAACTTCTTTGTGATATGTGCATTCATCTCACAGAGTTGAACCTTACTTTTGATAGAGCAGCTTTGAAACACTCTTTTTGTAGAATCTGTAAATGGACATTTGAAGTGCTTTGAGTCCTACAGTGGAAAAGGAAATATCTTCACATAAAAACTAGACAGAAGCATTCTGACAAACTTCTTTGAGATGCGTGCATTCATCTCACAGAGTTGAACCTTACTTTTGAGAGAGCTGATTTGAAACACTCTTTTTGTAGTATCTGCAAGGGGACATTTGGGACATTTTGAGGCCTTTCTTGGAAAAGGCAATATCTTCACATAAAAACTAGACAGAAACATTCTGAAAAATTTCTTTGTGATGTGTGCATTCTTCTCACAGAGTTAAACCTTACTTTTGATACAGCAGTTTTGAAATACTCTTTTTGTAGAATCTGCAAGTGGACATTTGGAGAGCTTTGAGGCCTACAGTAGGAAAGGAAATATCTTCACTAAAAACCACACAGAAATATTCTGACAAACTTCTTTGTGATTTGTGCATTCATCTCACAGAGTAGAACCTAACTTTTGATAGAGCAGTTTTGAAACTCTCTTTTTGTAGTATCTGCAAGGGGACATTTTGACTGCTTTGACGTCTATCGTTGGAAAGGAAATATCTTCAAATAATAACTAGACAAGCATTGGGAGAAACTTCGTTGTGATGTGAGCATTCATCTCACAGAGTTGAAACTTACTTTTGATAGAGCAGTTTTGAAATTTTCTTTTTGTACTATCTGCAAGGTGACATTTGAGCATTTTAGGGCTATATTGAGGCCTATGGTGAAATGGAAACATCTTCACATAAAAACTAGACAGAAGCATTCTGACAAAGTTCTTTGTGATGTGTGCATTCATCTCACAGAGTTGAACCTTATTTTTGATAGAGCAGTTTAGAAACACTCTTTTTTTAGAATCTGTAGGTGGACATTTGGAGCACTTCCAGGCCTATTGTGGAAAGGTAAATATCTTCAGATTAAAATTAGACAGATGCATTCTGACAAACATCTTGGAGATGTGTGTATTCAACTCACAAAGTTGAAACTTACTTTTGATGGAGCTGCTTTGAATCCCACTTTTTGTAGAATCTGAAAGTGGACATTTTGAGTGCTTTGACGCCTATCATGGAAAAGGAAATATCTTCACCTAATAACTAGACAGAAACATTCTGACAAGCTTCTTTGTGATGTGTGCATTCATCTCACAGATTTGAACATTACTTTTGATAGAGCAGTTTTGAAACTCTCTTTTTATAGTATCTGCAAGGCGACGTTTGGAGAGCTTTAGGGCTATATTGGAAAATGAAATATCTTCATATAAAAACTAGATAGAAGCATTCTGACAAACTTCTTGGTGATGTGTGCATTCATCTCACAGAGCTGAACCTTACTTTTGATAAAGCAGTTTTGAAACATTCCTTTTGTAGAATCTGCAAGTAGACATTTGGAGCGCTTTGATGCCTATGGTGGAAAAGTAATTATCTTCAGATATAAATTAGACAGAAGAATTCTGACAAACTTCTTGGAGAAGTGTGCATTCAACTCACAAAGTTGAAACTTACTTTTGATGGAGCAGCTTTGAATCCCTCTTTTTGTAGAATCTTCAAGTGGACATTTTGAGTGCTTTGACACCTATCATGGAAAAGGAAATATCTTCACATAATAACTAGATACAGGAATTCTGACAAGCTTCTTTGTGATGTGTGCATTTATCTCACAGATTTGAACATTACTTTTGATAGAGCGGTTTTGAAACTCTCTTTTTATAGTATCTGCAAGGTGACGTTTGGAGAGCTTTAGGGCTATATTGAAAAAGGAAATATCTTCACATAAAAACTAGATAGAAGCATTCTGACAAACTTCTTGGTGATGTGTGCATTCATCTCAGAGCTGAACCTTACTTTTGATAAAGCAGTTTTGGAACACTCTTTTTGTAGAATCTGCAAGTAGACATTTGGAGCACTTTGATGCCTATGATGGAAAAGTAATTATCTTCAGATATAAATTAGACAGAAGAATTCTGACAGACTTCCTGGAGATGTGTGCATTCCACTCACAGAGGTGAACCTTACTTTTGATAGAGCACCTTTGAACCCCTCTTTTTGTAGAATCTGCAAGTGGACATTTTCCATCATATTTCTCAAAGCATTCAAAATGTCCACATGCAGATTCTCCAAAAACAGTATTTCAAAACTGCTCCATCAAAAGAAAGGTTTAACTTTGTGAGATGAAGGCACACATCACAAAGAAGGTTCTCAGATTGCTTCTTTCTGGATTTTATGTGAAGATATTTCCTTTTCTACCATAGACTGGAGAGCGCACAAAATGTCCAATAGCAGATCCTCAAAAAAGAGTGTTTCAAAACTGCTGAATCAAAAGAAAGCTTCAACTCTGTGAGATAAATGCACTCAACACAAAGAAGTTCCTCAGAAATCTTCTGTCTAGTTTTTATGTGAAGATATTTCATTTTGCACCACAGTCTTCAAAGAGTTCCAAATGTCCACTTTCAGATTCTACAAAAAGCATATTTCAAAACTTCTTCATTAAAAGAAAGGTTCAATACTAGAAGATGAATGCACAAATCTCAAAGATATTTCTTGGAATGCTTCTGCCTAGTTTTTATTTAAAGATATTTCCTTTTCCACCTTCGACCTCAAAGCTCTCCAAATTTGCAGTTGCAGATTCTATAAAGAGGTTGTTTCAAAACTGTTCAATCAAAAGAAATGTTCAACTCTGGGAGATGAATGCACTCATCACAAAGAAGTTTCTCAGAATGCTTCTGTCTAGTTTTTATCTGAAGATATTCCCTTTTCCACCATAGGTCGAAAAGCACTCAAAATATACACTTGCAGATTCTACAAAAAGAGTGTTTACAAAATGCCAATCAAAAGAATTGTTCAAATCTGTGAGATGAACTCACACATCATAAAGAAATTTCTCAGAATTCTTCTAATTTATATGTGACAATATTTCCTTTTCTACCATAGGACTCAACACACTCCAAATGTCCACCTGCAGATTCTAAAAAAAGAGAATTTCAAAACTGCTCTATCAAAAGAAAAGTTTAACTCTGTGAGATAAATGAAGATATCACAAAGGGGTTTCTCAGATTGCTTCTGTCCAGATTTAATGTGAAGACATTTCCTTTTCTACCATAGGCCGCAAAGCACTCCAAAATCCACTTGCAGATTCTACAAAAAGAGTGTTTCAAAACTGCTCAATCAAAAGAAAGTTTCAATTCTGTGAGATGAACGCACACATCACAAAGCTGTTTATCAGAAGTCTTCTGTCTAGTTTTTATGTGAAGAAATTTCCTTTCCACCATAGGCCTCAAAGCACTCCAAATGTCCACTTGCAGATTCTACAAAAGGAGTATTTCAAAACTGCTCCAACAAAAGAAACGTTTAACTCTGTGAGATGGAAACACACATCACAAAGAAGTTTCTCAGGTTGCTTCTGTCAAGATTTTATGTGAAGATATTTCCTTTTCTACCATGGGCTGCAGAGAGCTCCAAATGTCCACTTGTAGATTCTAAACAAAGAGTGTACCAAAACTGCTCAATCAAAAGAAAGGTTCAACACTGTGAGATAAATGCACACATCACAAAGAAGTTTCTCAAAATCCTTCTGTCTAGTTTTTATATGACGATGTTTCATTTTCCACCATAGGCCTCAAAGCGTTCCAAATGTCCACTTGCAGATAATACAAAAAGAGAATTTCAAAACGTCTCCTTCAAAAGAAAGATTTAGCTCTGTGAGATCAATGCACACTTCACAAAGAAGTTTCTCAGGTTGCTTCTGTCTAGATTTCATATGAAGATATTTCCTTTTCTACTAAAGTCTACAGAGCACTCCAAATGTCCACTTGCAGATTCTACAAAAAGAGTATTTCAAAACTGCTAAATCAAAAGAAGGGTTTAACTCTGTGACATGAATGCACACTTCACGAAGAAGTTTGTCAGATTGCTTCTGTCTAGATTTTATGAGAAGATATTTCCTTTTCTACCATAGGCCACAAAGCACTCCAAAAGTCAACTTGCGGATACTCAAAGTACAGTGTTTCAAAACTGATCAATCAAAATAAATATTCAACTCTGTGAGATAAATGCACACAACCCAAAGAAGTTTCTCAGATATCTTCTGTCTAGTTTTTATATGAAGACATTTCATTTTCCACCATAGGCTTCAAAGCGTTCCAAATGTCCACTTCCAATTCTACAAAAAGCATACATCAAAACCGCTCCATCAATCGAAAGATTCAACTCTGGGAGATGAATGCACCACATCAGAAAGAAGTTTCTCAGAATGCTTCTGTCCAGTTTTTATGTGAAGATATTTATTTTTCCACTGTAGGCCTCAAAGCTCTGCAAAAGTGAAGTTGCAGATTCTACAAAAAGCATGTTTCAAATCTGCTCAATCCAAAGAAAGGTTCAACTCTGGGAGAGGAATGCACTCATCACAAAGAAGATTCTCAGAATGCTTCCTTCTAGTTTTTATTTGAATATATTTCTTTTTCTACCGTAGGCCTAAAAGCCCTCGAAATGTCCACTTGCAGATTCTACAAAAAGAGTGTTTCCAAAATGCTCAATCAAAAGAAATGTTCAACTCCGTGGGATGAATGCACACTTCACAAAGAAGTTTCTCAGAATTCTTTTGTCTAGGTTTTACGTGAAGATATTTCCTTTTCCACCACAGGCCTCAAAGCACTCCAAATGTCCCCTTGCACATTCTACAAAAAGAGAGTTTCAAAACTGCTCCATCTAAAGAAAGGTTTAACTCTGTGAGATAAATGCACATATCACAAAGAAGTTTCTAAGATTGCTTCTGTCTAGATTTTATGTGAAGTTATTTCCTTTTCTACCATAGGCCGCAAAGCCCTCCAAATGTCCACTTGTGGATTCTAAAAAAACAGTGTTTCAAAACTGCTAAATCAAAGGAAAGTTTCAACTCCATGAGATGAATGCCACATCAAAAAGAAGTTTCTTAGAATTCTTCTGTCTAGTTTTTTTGTGAAGATTATTTTTTCCACCATATGCCTCAAAGTGCTCCAAATGTCCACTTGCAGATTCCACAAAAAGAGAGTTTCAAAACTGCTGAATCAAAAGAAAGATTTAACTCTCTGATATGACTACAAACATCACAAAGGAGTTTCTCAGATTGCTTCTGTCTAGATTTTATGTGAAGATATTTCCTTTGCTACCATAGGCCACAAAGTGCTCCAACTGTTCAATTGCATATTCTAAAAAAGAGTGTTTAAAAACTTCTCAATCAAAAGAAAGTTTCAACTGTGTGAGATAAGTGCACACAGCACAAAGAAGTTTCTCAGAATCCTTCTGTCTAGTTTTTATGTGATGATATTTCATTTTCCACCATAGGCCTCAATACACTCAAAATGTCCACTTGCAGGTTCTACAAAAAGAGATTCAAAAGTCCTCCATCAAAAGAAAGGTTCAACTCTGTGAGATGAAAGCACACATCACAAAGAAGTTTCCCAGATTGCTTTTGTCTAGTTTTTATATGAAGATATTTCCTTTTCCACCATAGGCCTCAAAGCTCTGTAAATGTGCACTTGCAGATGCTACAAAAAGAGTGTTTCAAAACTGCTCCATCTAAAGAAAGATTTAAATCTGAGAGATGAATGCACTCATCAGAAAGAAGTTTCTCAGAATTCTTCTGACTTGTTTTTATATGAAGATATTTCCTTTTCCACCACAGGCTTCAAAGTGCTCCAAATGTCCACTTGCAGATTCTACAAAAAGAGAGTTTAAAAACTGCTTAATCAAAAGAAAGATTTAACTCTGTGAGACGAATGCACACATCATGAAGAAGTTTCTCAGATTGATTCCATCTTGATTTTATTTGAAGATATTTAATTTTCTACCGTAGGCCACAAAGCGTTCCAAAGGTCCTATTGCAGATTCTAGAAAAAGTGTGTTCCAAAACTGCTCAATCAAAACAAAGGTTCAACTCTGTGAGATAAGTGCACACATCACAAGGAACTTTCTCAGAATAATTCTGTCTAATTTTTATGTGAAGATACTTCATTTTCCACCATAGGCCTCAAAGCACTCCAAATGTCCACTTGCAGATTCTACAAAAACAGTACTTCAAAACTGCTCCCTCAAGAGAAAGTTTTAACTCTGTGAAATGAATGCATGCATCGCAAGGAAGTTTCTCAGTTTGCTTCTGTCTACATTTTATGTGAAGATATTTCCTATTCTACCATAGGCTGCAGAGTGCACAAAATCTCCACCTGAAGATTCTAAAAAAAGAGTGGTTCAAAACTGCTCAATGAAAAGAAAGTTTCCACTCTGTGAGATAAATGCACACATCACAAAGGCGTTTCTCAGAATTCTTCTCTCTAGTTTTTATGTGAAGGTATTTCATTTTCCACCATAGGCCTCAAAGTGTTCCAAATGTCCACTTGCAGATTCTACAAAAAGAGTATTTCAAAACTGCTAAATGAATAGAAAGGTTTAACTCTGTGATATGAATGCACCCATCATGAAGTAATTTCACAGAATGCTTCTGTGTAATTTTATGTAAAGATATTTCCTTTTGCACCAGAGGTCTCAAAGCACTTCAAATGTCCACTTGCAGATTCTACAAAAAGAGTGTTTCCAAACTGCTCAATCAAAAGAAAGGTTCAACTCTGTGAGATAAAACCACACAACCCAAAGAAGTTTCTCAGAAATCTTCTGTCTAGTTTTTATTTTATTATTTTATTTCTCAGAAATCTTCTGTCCACTTGCAGATTCTACAAAAAGCATATTTCAAAACAGCTCCATCAAAACAAAGATTCAGCTATGGGAGATGAATGCAAACATCACAAAGAAGTTTCTTGAAATGCTTCTGTCTAGTTTTACATGAAGATATTTTCCTTTCCACCATAGGCCTCAAAGCTTTGCAAATGTCAACTTGCAGATTCTACAAAAAGAGTGTTTCAAAACTGCTCAATCAAAAGAAAGGTTAAACTCTGGGAGATGAATGCACTCATCACATAGTAGTTTCTCAGAATGCTTCTGTCTAGTTTTTATGTGAAGACATTTCCTTTTCCACCATAGGCTTCAAAGAGGTCCAAATGTCCACCAACAAATTATACGAAAGAAGACTTGCAAAACTGGTCAATCAAAAGAAAGGTTTAAATTTGGGAGATGAATACACACATCACAAAGGTGTTTCTCAGATTGCTTCTATCTAGATTTTATGTGAAGATATTCCCTTTTCTACCATAGGCCACACAGCGCACTAAATGTCCACATGCAGATTCTAAAAAAAGAGTGTTGCCAAAGTGCTCAATCAAAAAAATATTCAACACTGTGAGATGAATGCATTTATCACAAAGAAATTTCTCAGAATTCTTCTGTCTAGTTTTTATGTGAAGATATTTCCTTTTCCACCATAGGCCCCAAAGCGCTCCAAATGTCCCCTTGCAGATACTGCAAAAAGAGAGTTTCAAAATACTCAATCAAAAGAAAGGTTTAACTCTGTGAGATGAATGCACACCTCACAAAGAAGTTTCTCAGATTGCTTCTGTCTATATTTTATGTGAAGATATTTCCTTTTCTACCTTATGCTGCAAAGTGCTCCAAATGTCCATTGCAGATTCTAAAAAAGAGTGTTTCCAAACTGCTCAATCAAAAGAAAGGTTCAACTCTGTGAGACAAATGCACACATCACCAAGAAGTTTCTCAGAGTTCTTCTGTCTAGTTTTCATGTGAAGATATTCCTTTCCACCATAGGCCCAAAGTGCTACAAATGTCCACTTGCAGATTCTACAAAAGGAGTATTTCAAAACTGCTCCATCAAAAGAAAGATTCAACTCTGTGAAACAAATGCACACATCAAAAACAAGTTTCTCATAATGCTTCTGTCTAGTTTTTATGTAAAGATATTTCTTTTCCACCATAGTCCCCAGAGCTTTGAAAATGTGCACTTGCATTTTCTACAAAAAGAGTGTTTCAAAACTGCTCAATCAAAAGAAAGTTTCAACTCCCGAAGATGAATGCACTCATCACAAAGATGTTTCTCAAAATGCTTCTGTCAAGTTTTTTTATGAAGATATTTCCTTTTCCACCATAGGCCTAAAGCACTCAAAATGTCCACTTCCAGATTCTAAAAAAGAGTGTTTCCAAACTGCTCAATCAAAAGAAAGGTTCAACTCTGTGCAATAAATGCACACATCACAAAGAAGGTTCTCAGAATTCTTCTGTCCTGTGGTTATGTGAAGATATTTCCTTTTCCAGTTTTACTCTGTGAGATGATGCACACATCACAAAGAAGTTTCTCAGATGGCTTCCATCTAGATTTTATATGAAGGTATTTCCTTTTCTACCATAGGCCGCAAAGGGTTCCTAATATCCACTTGCAGATTTTAAAAAACGAGTTTTCCCAAGCTGCTCAATCAAAAGAAAGGTTGAACGCTGTGGGATGAAGGCACACATCACAATTAACTTTCTCAGGATCCTTCTGTCTAGTTTTTATGTGAAAATATTTCCTTTTCCACCATAGGCCTCAAAGTGCTCGAAATGTGCACTTGTAGGTTCTAAAAAAAGACTTTTTCAAAATTGCTCATTCAAAAGAAAGGTTCAGCTCTGTGAGACAAGTGTGGACATCACAAAGACGTTTCTCAGAACACTTCTGTGCAGTTTTTGTGTGAAGATGTTTCATTTTCCAACATAGGCCACAAAGGGCTCCAAATGTCCACTTGCAGATTCTACAAAAAAAGTATTTCAAAACGGCTCAATTGAAAGAAATGTTTAATTCTGTGAGATGAATGCACATATCACAAAGAAGTTTCTCAAATTGCTTCTGTGTAGATTTTAAGTGAAGATATTTCCTTTTCTACCATAGGCCTCAAAGCCCTTCAAATGTCCAATTACAGATTCTAAAAAAAGAGTGTTTCAAAAATGCTCCATCAAAGAAAGTTTCAAGTCTGTGAGATGAACGCACACATCACAAAGAATTTTCTCAGAATTCTTCTGTCTAGTTTTTATGTGAAGATATTTCCTTTTCCACCATATGCCTCAAAGCACTCCAAATGTCCACATGCAGATTCTACAAAAAGAGAGTTTCAAAACTGCTCATGCAAAATAAAGGTTTACCTCTGTGACATGAATGCACACACCACAGAATAGTTTCCCAGATTGCTTCTGTCTAGATTTTATGTGAAGGTATTTCCTTTTCTACAAAAGGCACAATGCCCTCTAAATGTCCTCCTGCAGATACTTCAAAAAGAGTGATTCAAAAGTGCTCAATCAAAAGAAATGTTCAACTCTGTGAGATAAACGCACACATCACAAAGAAGTTTCTCAGAATCCTTCTGTCTAGTATATATATGAAGATATTTCCTTTTCCACCATAGGCCTAAAAGCACTCCAACTGTCCACTTGCAGATTGTACAAAAAGAGTGTTTCAAAACTGCTCAGTCAAAAGAAATGTTCAACTCAGTGTGATGAATGCACACAACATGAAGAACTTTCACAGAATTCTTCTTTCTAGTTTTTATATGAAGATATTTCCTATTCCACCATAGGCCTCAAAGTGCTCCAAATATCCACTTGCATATTCTTCAAAAAGAGAGTTTCAAAACTAATCAACAAAAAGAAACCTTTATTCTGTGTGATGAATGCACCCATCACAAAGAAGTTTCTCAGATTTCTTCTGTCTACATTTTATGTGAAGATATTTCCTTTTCTACGATAAGCCACAAAGCCTGCAAAATGTCCACTTGTAGATTCTAAAAAAGAGTGTTTCAAAACTGCTCAATCAAAAGACATTTTCAACTCTGTGACATGAAGACACACATCACAAAGACATCTCTCAGAATTCTTGTGTTTAGTTTTTATGTGAGGATATTTCCTTTCCCACCATAGGACTCAAAGTGCTCCAAATATCCCCTTGCAGATTCAACAAAAAGAGAGGTTCAAACTTTTCAATGAAAAGAAACGTTTAACTCTATGAGATGCATGCACACATCACAAAGATGTTTCTCAGAATTTTTCTGTCTATTTTCTATGTGAAGATATTTTTTTCACCATAGACCTCAAGACATTCCAAATGTCCACTTGCAGATTCTACAAAAGCGTATTTCAAAAGTGCTCCATAAAAAAAAAGTTTCAAATCTGGGAGATGAATGCACACAACACAAAGAATTTTCTGAGATTGCTTCTGTCTAAATTTTATGTGAAGATATTTTCTTTTCCACCATTGGCCTCAAAGCTCTGGAAATGTGCACTTGCAGATTCTACAAAAATAGTGTTTCAAGACTGCACAATCAAAAGAAATGTTCAACTCCATGAGATGAATGCACACCTCACCAAGAAGTTTCTCAGAATTCTTTTGTCTAGTTTTTACATGAAGATATTTCCTTTTCGGCCATAGGCCTCAAAGCACTCCAAATGTCCATGTGCAGATTCTGCAAAAAGAGAGTTTCAAAACTGCTCAATCAAAAGAAAGGTTTAACTCCTTGAGATGAATGCACACCAAAAAGAAGTTTCTCAGATTGCTTCTGTCTATATTTTATGTGAAGATATTTCCTTTTCTACCATAGGCCACAAAGCGCTCCAAATGTCCACTTGCAGATTCTAAAAAAAGAGTATTTCAAAACTGCTCAATCAAAATAAAGGTTCAAATCTGTGAGATGAATGCACAGATTACAAATAAGTTTCTCAGAATTTTCTGTCTAGTTTTTATGTGAAGATATTTCCTTTTCCACCATAGGCCTCAAAACACTCCAATTGTCCCCTTGCAGATTCTACAAAAAGAGTATTTCAAAACTGCTCAATCAAAAGGAAGGTTTAACTCTGTGAGATGAATCCACACATCCCAAAGAACTTTCTCAGGTTGCTTCTGTCTGTATATTATGTTAAGATATTTCCTTTTCTACCATAGGCATCAAAGCACTCCAGGTGTCCACTTGCAGATTCTAATAAAAGAGTTTTTCAAACCTGCTCAATCAAAAGAAAGTTTTAACTCTGTGAGATAAATGCACACATCACAAAGAAGTTTCTCTGAATTCTTCTGTCTAATTTGTATGTGAGCATATTTCCTTTTCCACCATAGGCCTCAAAGCACTGCAAATGTCCACTGGGAGATTTTACAAAAGAGTATTTCGGGGGTAAAGCCAAGATGGCCGAACAGGAACAGCTCCAGTCTACAGCTCCCAGCATGAGCGTCACAGATGACTGATGATTTCTGCATTTCCATCTGAGATACAGGGTTCATCTCACTAGGGAGTTCCAAACAGTGGTTGCAGGACAGTGGTTGCAGCGCATCATGCACAAGCCAAAGCAGGGCGATGCATTGCCTCACTTGATAAGCACAAATGTTCAGGGAGTTCCCTTTCCTAGTCAAAGAAATGGGTGACATATGGCACCTGGAATATCAGGTCACTCTCACCCTAATACTGTGCTTTTCCAATGGGCTTGGAAAACAGCACACCAGCAGATTGTGTCCTGTGCCTGCCTCAGAGGGTCCTATGCCCAGGGTGTCTCACTGATTGCTCGCACAGCAGTCTGAGATCAAACTGCAAGGTGGCAGCGAGGCTGGGGGAGGGGTGCCCACCATTGCCCAGGTTTGCTTAGGTAAACAATGCAGCCAGGAAGCTCGAATTGGCTGGAGCCCACCACAACTCAAGGAGACCTGCCTGCCTCTGTAGGCTCCACTTCTGGGGTCAGGGAACAGACAAACAAAAAGTCAGCAGTAACCTCTGCAGAATGAAATGTCCCTGTCTGACAGCTTTGAAGAGAGTAGTGGTTCTCCCAGCACGCAGTTGGAGATCTGAGAATGGGCAGACTGCCTCCTAAAGTGGCTCCCTGGCCCCCAAGCAGCCTAACTGGGAGGCACCCCCCAGTAGGGACAGACTGACACCTCACTTGACCGAGTACTCCTCTGAGACAAAACCTCCAGAGGAACGATCAGACAGCTTAACTTGCGGTTCACCAAAATTCGCTGTTCTGAAGCCACTGCTGCTGATACCCAGGAAAACAGGGTCTGGAGTAGACCTCTAACAAAATCCAACAGACCTGCAGCTGAGGGTCTTGTCTGTTAGAAGGAAAACTAACAAACAGAAATGACACTCACACCAAAAACCCATCTGTACATCACCATCACCAAAGACCAAAAGTTGATAAAACCATAAAGATGGGGACAAAAAAGAGCAGGAAAACTGGAAACTCTAAAAAGCAGAGCACCTCTTCTCCTCCAAAGGAACACAGTTCCTCACCAGCAATGGAACAAAGCTGGATGGAGAATGACTTTGATGAGTTGAGAGAAGAAGGCCTCAGATGATCAAACTACTCTGAGCTACAGAAGGAAATTCAAACCAATAGCAAAGAAGTTAAAAACTTTGAAAAAAATTAGATGAATGTATAACTGGAAAATGTTAGATGAATGTATAACTGGAATACATTAGATGAATGTATAACTGGAAGCAGAGAAGTGCTTAAAGGAGCTGATGGAGCTTAAAGCCAAGTTTCGAGAACTGCATGAAGAATGCAGAAGCCTCAGGAGCTGATGCAATCAACTGGAAGAAAGGGTATCAGTGATGGAAGATGAAATGAATGAAATGAAGTGAGAAGGGAAGTTTGGAGAAAAAAGAATAAAAAGAAATGAACAAAGACTCCAAGAAATATGGGACTATGTGAAAAGACCAAACCTATGTCGGATTGCTCTACCTGAAAGTGATGGGGAGAATGGAACCAAGTTGGAAAACACTCTGCAGGATATTATCCAGGAGAACTTCCTCAATGTAGAAAGGCAGGCCAACATTCAGATTCAGGAAATACAGAGAACACCGCAAAGATACTCCTTGAGAACAGCAACTCCAAGACACATAATTGTCAGATTCACCAAAGTTGAAATGGAGGAAAAAATGTTAAGGTAGGCAGAGAGAAAGTTCGGGTTACCCACAAAGGGAAGCCCATCAGACTAACAGCTGATCTCTTGGCAGAAACTCTACAAGCCAGAAGAGAGTGGCAGCCAATATTCAACATTCTTAAAGAAAAGAATTTTCAACCCAGAATTTCATATCCAGTCTAACTATGCTTCATAAGTGAAGGAGAAATAAAATCCTTTACTGGCAAGCAAATGCTGAGAGATTTTGTCATCACCAGGCCTGCCATAAAAGAGCTCCTGAAGGAAGCACTAAACATGGACAGGAACAACCAGTACAAGCCACTGCAAAAACATGCCAAATTGTAAAGGCCATCAAGACTAGGAAGAAACTGCATCAACTAACGAGCAAAATAACCAGCTAATATCTTAATGACAGGATCAAATTCACACATAACAATATTAACTTTAAATGTAAATGGGCTAAATGCTCCAATTAAAACACACAGACTGGCAAATTGGATAAGGAATGAAGATCCATCAGTGTGCTGTACTCAGGAAACCCATCTCCCGTACAGAGACACACATAGACTCAAAGGGATGGAGGAAGATATACCAAGCAAATGGAAAACAAAAAAAGGCAGGGGTTGCAATCCTAGTCTCTGATAAAATAGACTTTGAACAAACAAAGATCAAAAGAGACAAAGAAGGCCATTACATAATGCTAAAGTGATCAATTCAACAAGAAGAGCTAACTATCCTAAATATATATGCACCCAATACAGGAGCACTCAGATTCATAAAGCAAGGCCTGAGTGACCTACAAAGAGACTTAGACTCCCACACAAGAATAATGGGAGATTTTTACACCCCACTGTCAACATTAGACAGATCAATGAGACAGAAAGTTAACAAGGATACCTAGGAATTGAATGCAGCTATGCACCAAGTGGACCTAACAGACATCTACAGAACTCTTCACTCCAAATCAACAGAATATACATTCTTTTCAGCACCACACCACACCTATTCCAACATTGACCACATGGTTAGAAGTAAAGCTCTCCTCAGCAAATGTAAAAGAATAGAAATTATAACAAATTGTCTCTCAGACCACAGTGAAATCAAACTAGAACTCAGGATTAAGAAATTCACTCAAAACCGCTCAACTACATGGAAACGGAACAACCAGCTCTTGAATGACTACTGGGTACACAACAAAATGAAGGCAGAAATAAAGATGTTCTTTGAAACTAATGAGAACAAAGACACTACATACCAGAATCTTTGGGACACATTCAAAGCAGTGTGTACAGGGAAATTTATAGCACTAAATACCCACAAGAGAAAGCAGGAAAGATCCAAAATTGACCTCCTAACATCACAATTAAAAGAACTAGAAAAGCGAGAGCAAACACATTCAAAAGCTAGCAGAAGGCTAGAAATAACTAAAATCAGAGCAGAACTGAAGGAAATAGAGACACAAAAAACCCTTCAAAAAAATTAATGAATCCAGGAGCTGGTTTTTTGAAAAGATCAACAAAATTGACAGACCGCTAGCAAGACTAATAAAGAAGAAAAGAGAGAAGAATCAAATAGATGCAATAAAAAATGATAAAGGGATATCACCAAGGATCCCACAGAAATAAAATCTACCATCACCTCTACACAAACAAACTAGAAAATCTAGAAGAAATGGATAAATTCCTGGACACATACACCCTCCCAAGACTAAACCAGGAAGAAGTTGAATCTCTGAATAGACCAATAACAAGCTCTGAAATTGTGGCAAAAGTCAATAGCTTACCAACCAAAAAGAGTCCAGGACCAGATGGATTCACAGCCGAATTCTACCAGAGGTCCAAGGAGGAACTGGTACCATTCTTTCTGAAACTATTCCAATCCATAGAAAAAGAAGGAATCCTCCCTAACTATTTAATGAGGCTAGCATCATCCTGATACCAAAACCTGGGAGAGACACAACGAAAAAAGAGAATTTTAGACCAAAATCCTTGATGAACATTGATTAAAATAACCATCAGTAAAATACTGGCCAACTGAATCCAGCAGCACATCAAAAAGCTTATCCACCATGATCAAGTGGGCTTCATCCCTGGGATGCAAGGCTGGTCCAACATATGCAAATCAATACATGTAATCCAGCATATAAACATAATCAAAGACAAAAAACACATGATAATCTCAATAGATGCAGAAAAGGCCTTTGTCAAAATTCAACAACCCTTCCTGCTAAAAACACTCAATAAATTAGGAATTGATGGGACGTATCTCAAAATAGTAAGAGCTATCTATGACAAACCCACAGCCAATATCATACTGAATGGGCAAAAATTGGAAGCATTCCCTTTGAAAACTGGCACAAGACAGGGATGCCCTCACTCACCACTTCTATTCAACATAGTGTTGGAAGTTCTGGCCAGGGCAATCAGGCAGGAGAAGGAAATAAAGGTACTGAATTAGGAAAAGACAAAGTTAAATTGTCCCTGTTTGCAGATGACATGATTGTATATCTAGAAAACCCCATTGTCTTAGCCCAAAATATCCTTAAGCTGATTAGCAACTTCAGCAAAGTCTCAGGATACAAAATCAATGTACAAAAATCACAAGCATTCCTGTACACCAATAACAAACGGAGAGCCAAATCATGAGTGAACTCACATTCACAATTGCTTCAAAGATAATAAAATACCTAGGAATTCAACTTACAAGGGATGCAAAGGACCTCTTCATGGAGAACTACAAACCACTGCTCAATGAAATAAAAGAGGATACAAACAAATGGAAGAACATTCCATGCTCATGGGTTGGAAGAATCAATATTGTGAAAATGGCCATATTGCCCAAAGTAATCTATAGATTCAATGCCATCCCCATCAAGCTACCAATGACTTTCTTCACAGAATTGGAAAAAAACTACTTTAACGTTCATATGGAACCATAAAAGAGCCCGCATCACCAAGTCAATTCTAAGCCAAAAGAACAAAGCTGGAGGCATCATGCTACCTGACTTCAAACTATACTTAAGGCTACAGTAACCAAAACATCATGGTACTGGTACCAAGACAAAGACATAAGTCAATGGAACAGAACAGAACCCTCAGAAATAATGCCACATATCTACAATTATCTGATCTTTGACAAACCTGACAAAAACAAGAAATGGGGAAAGGTTTCCCTATTTAATAAATGGTGCTGGGAAAACTGGCTAGCCATATGTAGAAAGCTGAAACTGGATCCTTTCCTTACACCTTATAAAAACTTAATTCAAGATGGATTAAAGACTTACATGTTAGACCTAAAACCATAAAAACCCTAGATGAAAACCTAGGCAATACCATTCAGGACACAGGCATGGGAAGGGACTTCATGTCTAAAACACCAAAAGCAATGATAACAAAAGACAAAATTGACAAATGGGATCTAATTAAACTAAAGAGCTTCTGCACAACAAAAGAAGCTACCAACAGAGTGAACAGGCAACCTACAAAATGGGAGAAAATTTTTGCAACCTACTCATCTGAGAAAGGGCTAATATCCAGAATCTACAATGAACTCAAACAAATTTGCAAGAAAAAAACAAATAACCCTATCAAAAAGTGGGTGAAGGACATGAACAGACACTTCTCAAAAGAAGACGTTTATGCAGCCAAAAAACACATGCAAAAATGCTCATCATCACTGGCCATCAGAGAAATGCAAATCAAAACCACAATGAGATACCATCTCACACCAGATAGAATGGTGATCATTAAAAAGTCAGGAAACAACAGGTGCTGGAGAGGATGTGGAGAAATAGGAACACTTTTACACTGTTGGTGGGACTATAAACTAGTTCAACCATTGTGGAAGTCAGTGTGGTGGTTCCTCAGGGACCTAGAACTAGAAATACCATTTGACCCAGCCATCCCATTACTGGGTATATACCCAAAGGACTATAAATCATGCTGCTATAAAGACACATGCACACATATGTTTATTGCGGAACTATTCACAATAGCAAAGACTTGGAACAAACCCAAATGTCCAACAATGATAGACTGGATATAGAAAATGTGGCACATATACACCATGGAATACTATGCAGCCATAAAAATGTTGAGTTCATGTCCTTTGTAGGGACATGGATGAAGCTGGAAACATTAATTCTCAGCAAACTATCGCAAGGACAAAAAACCAAACATTGCATGTTCTCACTCATAGGTGGGAATTTAACAATGAGAACACATGGACACAGGAAGGGAACATCACACTCTGGGGACTGTTGTGGGGTGGGAGGAGGGGGATAGCATTAGGAGATATACCTAATGCTAAGTTACGAGTTAAGGGGTGCAGCATACCAACATGGCAGAAGGATACATATGTAAGAAACCTGCACTTTGTGCACATGTACACTAAAACTTGAAGTATAAAAATATTTAAAAAATGAAATAATAAATAAAAATATTTAAAAAAAAAAACAAAGAAAACCACTCATTGATCATGGCTCCCCTGTCAGAATTGTGTGTACTCTGCAACTTCTTTGGTAGTGGTAGTCCTGTTTTCCTAATCACTTGGTTACTGTGCTGTGAACGACTAAGAATTTGAATATGAAGTATACATGCTATTCATTTGTGAATTTTTGGGACACATGTAACAGCTTATCATCATGTGAAGATACCGGTAATTGATAGCTTCTTAAGGACAATTTGCTTCCAAATTTTAAGCTGGAACGTCACTGGAATAACTTTAAAAAAAAGAATTACAATACATTACTTTTTAGATTTTCAGTGAGTAGTTAAGAATTGTGTACAAATTGAAATGTCTGTACTGATCCTCAACCAATAAAATCTCAATTATGAAAGAAATAAACCTTTCTTTTGATTGAGCAGTTTTGAAACTCTCTATTGTAGAATCTACAAGTGGACATTTGGAGCACTTTTAGGCCTATGGTGGAAAAGGAAATATCTTCATATAAAAACTAGATGGAAGCATTCTGAGAAACTTCTTTGTGATGTGTGAGTTCATCTCCCACAGTTGAACTTTTGTTTTGATTGAGCAGTTTTGAAACATTCTTTTTGTAGAATCTGCAAGTGTACATTTGTAGAACTTTGAGGCCTATGGTGGAAAAGGAAAAATCTTCACATAAAAATTAGACAGAAGAAGTATGAGAAACTACTTTGTGATGTGTGCATTCATCTGCCAGAGTTGAACTGTTCTTTTAATGGAGCAGTTTTGAAATACTCTTTTTGTACAATCTGCAAGTGGACATTTGGAATGCTTTGAGGCCTATGGTGGAAAAGGAAATATCTTCATATAAAAACTAGACAGAAGCATTCTCAGAAACTTCTTTGTGATGAGTGCATTCACCTCACAGAGTTGAACGCTTCTTCTGATTGAGCAGTTCGGAAACACTTTTGTAGAATCTGCAAGTGCACATTTGCAGAGCTTTGAGACCTAAGGTGGAAAAGGAAATATCTTCACATAAAAACTAGACAGAAGAATTCTGAGAAACTACTATGTGATGTGTGCATTCATCTCCAGAGTGGAACACTTCTTTTGATGGAGCAGTTTTGAAATACTCTTTTTGTAGAATCTCCAAGTGGACATTTGGAGCGTCTTGAGGCCTATGGTGGAAAATGAAATATCTTCATATAAAAACTAGACAGAAGAATTCTGAGAAACTTCTTTGTGATGTGTGAGTTCATCTCACAGAGTTGAACATTTTTTTTGATTGAGCAGCTTGGAAACACTCTTTTTGTAGAACCTGCAAGTGGACATTTGGAATGCTTTCAGCCCTATGGTGGAAAACGAAATATCTTCACATAAAAACTACACAGAAGAATTCTGAGAAAATTCTTTCTGATGTGTGCATTTATCTTACAGAGTTGAAGCTTTCTTTTGATTGTGCAGGTTTGGAACACTATTTTTAGGATCTCAAAGTGGACATTTGTAGTGCTCTATGGCCTATGGTGGAAAAGGGAATATCTTCACATAAAATCTAGACACAAGCAATCTAGGAAACTTCTTTGTGATGAGTGCCTTCATCTTTCAGACTTAAACCTTCTTTTGATTGAGCACTTTTGAAACTCCCTTTTGTAGGATCTGCAAGTGGACATTTGGAGCAGTTTGAGGCCTATGGTGGAAAAGGAAATATCTTCACATAAAAACTAGAGAGAAGAATTCTGAGAAAATACTTTGTGATGTGTGTGTTCATCTGACTGAGATGAACATTGCTTTTGATTGAACAGTTTGGAAACACTCTTTGTAGAAACTTCAAGTGGACATTTGTAGTGCTTTTGGGCCATGGGTGGAAAAGGAAATATCTTCATACAACAACTAGACAGAAGCATTCTGAGAAACTTATTTGGAAGAGTGCACTCATCTCAAAGAGTTAAACCTTTCTTTTAATTGAGCAGTTTGAAAATCTCTTCTTGTAGAATCTGCAAGTGCACATTTGCAGAGCTTTGAGGTCTATGGTGGAAAAGGAAATATCTTCACATAAAAACTAGACAGAAGCATTATGACAAACTTATTTGTGATGTGTGCATTCATCTCCCAGAGTGAACATTTCTTTTGATTGAGAAGATTTGAAATTCTCTTTTTGTAGAATCTGCAAGTGGCATTTGGAGCTCATTCAGGCCTATGGTGGAAAATGAAATATGTTCACATAAAAACTAGACAGAGGAATTCTGAGAAACTTCTCTGTGATGTGTGCACTTATGTCACAGAGTTGAACCTTTCTTTTGATTGAGCAGTTTTGAAATACTCTTTTTTAGGATCCGCAAGTGACATTTGGAGTGCTTTGTGGCATATGGTAGAAAAAGAAATATATTCACACAAAATATAGACAGAAGCAATCTGACATACTTCTTTTTGATGTATGCATTCATTTCACAGAGTTAAACATTTCTTTTGATTGAGCAGATTTCAAAATCTCTATTGTAGAATCGGCAAGTGGACATTTGGAGTGCTTTGAGGCCTATGGTGGAAAAGGAAATATCTTCACATAAAAACTGGACAGAAGAATTCTCAGAAACTTATTTGTGATGTGTGTGTTCATCTCAAAGAGTTAAACGTTTCTTTCTTTGACCAGTTTTGAAACTCCCTTTTTGTAGAATCTGAAAGGTGATGTTCAGAGCGCTTTGAGGCCTATGTTGGAATATAAAATATCTTCAAATAAAAACCAGACAGAAGAATTCAGAGAAATTAATTTGCAATACATGCATTCATCTCACTGAGTTGAATATTTCTTTTGATTGAGAAGTTTGGAAACACTCCTTTTGTAGAATCTACAAGTGGACATTTGGAGTGCTTTTAGGCCTGCAGTGGAAAAGGAAATAACTTCATATAAAAACTAGACAGAAGCATTCTGAGAAACTTCTTTGTGATGAGTGCATTCATCTCCCAGAGTTGAACATTTCTTTTAATTGAGCAGTTTTGAAACACTCTTTTTAGAATCTCAAAGTGTAGATCTGGAGCGCTCTGAAGCCAATGGTAGAAAATGAAATATCGCTACATAAAATCAAGACAGAAGCAATCTAAGAAACTTCTTTGTGATGTGTGCGTTAATTTCAAGGAGTTAAACCTTTCTTTTGATTGAGCAGTTTTGAGACTCTCTATTGTAGAATCTGCAAGTGGACATTTGTAGCGCTTTGAGGCCTATGGTGGAAAAGGAAATATCTTCACATAAAAACTAGACAGAAGAATTTTGAAAATATTTTTCATGATGTGTGCATTCACCTCACAGAGTTGAACCTTCCTTTTGATTGAGCAGTTTGGAAACATTCTTTTGTAGAATCTACAAGTGGACATTTGGAGAGTTTTTAGGCATACAGTGGAAAAGGAAACGTCCTCATATAAAAACTAGACAGAAGCATTCTGAGAAACTTCTTTGTGATAAGTGCATTCATTTTTCAGAGTTGAACTTTCTTTTGAATGAGCAGTTTTTGAAACACTCATTTTGTAGAATCTGCAAGTTCACATTTGCAGAGCTTAGAGCCTATGGTGGAAAAGGAAATATCCTCACATAAAAACTAGACAGAAGCATTCTGAGAAACTACTTTGTGATGTGTGCATTCATATCCCAGAGTTTAACTTTCTTTTGATAGAGCAGTTTTGAAATACTCTTTTTGTAGAATCTGCAAAGGGACATTTGGAGCGCTTTGAGGCCTATGGTGGAAAATAAATAACTTCACATAAAATCTAGACAGAAAAATTCTGAGAAACTGCTTTGTGATGTCTGCACGTATCTCACACAGTTGAATCTTTCTTTCATTTGAGCAGTTTGGAAATACTCTTTTTTTAGACTGCAGGTGGACATTTGAGGGCTTTTCAGCCTATGGCAGAAATGGAAATATCTTCACATAAATCTAGACAGAAGCAAGCTGAGAAACTACTTTGTGATGTGTGCATTCATTCCACAGACTTTAATGTTTCCTTTGATTGACCAGTTTTGAAACTCTCTTTTTGTAGAATCTGCAAGTGGATATTTGGAGTGGTTTGAGACCTATGGTGGAAAAGGAAATATCTTCACATAAAAACTAGACAGAAGAATTCTGAGAAACCTCTTTGTTACTGTGTATTCATCTCACAGATTTGAAACTTTTGATTGAACAGTTTTGAAACACTCTTTTTTAGAATCTGCAAGTGGACATTGGAGTGCCTTGCAGACTAAGGTGGAAATGGAAATATCTTCACATAAAATCTGGACAAAGCATTCTGAGAAACTTCTTTGTGATGTGTGCATTCATCTCACAGAGTTGAACATTTTTTTGATTGGCCAGTTTTGAAACACCCTTTTTGTAGTATCTGCAAGAGGACATTTGGAGCGGTTTGAGGCCTATGGTGGAAAAGGAATATTTTCACATAAAAACTAGACACAAAAATTCTGAGAAACTTCTTTGTGATGTGTCACTCATTTCACAGAGTTGAACATTTCTTTTGATTGAACAGTTTTGAAACACTCTTTTTGTAGAATCTGCAAGTGTACATTTGGAGTGCTTCTTGGCCTATGGTGAAAAAGGAAATATCTTCATATAAAAATTAGACAGAAGCATTCTGAGAAACCTGTTTGGCATAAGTGCATTCTTCTCCCAGAGTTGCACCTTTCTTTTAATTGGGCAGTTTTGAAACACTCTTTTGTAGAATCTGCAAGAGCACATTTGCAGAGATTTGAAGGCTATGGTGGAAAAGGAAATATCCTCACATAAAAACCAGACAGAAGCATTCTGAGAAACTACTTTGTGATGTGTGCATTCATCTCCCAGAGTTGAACATTTCTTTTGATGGAGCAGTTTGTAAATTCTCTTTCTGTAGTATCTGCAAGTGGCATTTGGAGCTCTTTGAGGCTTATAGTGGAAAATGAAATACGTTCACATAAAAACTAGACAGAAGAATTCTGAGAAACTTCTTGTGATGTGTGCACTTATTCTCACAGAGTTGAAGTTTTCTTTTAATTGGGCCATTTTGAAATACTCTTTTTTTAGAATCTTCCAGGGGACATTTGGAGTGCTTTGTGGCCTATGGTACAAAAGGAAGTATCTTCACATAAAATCTAGACAGAAGCAATCTGAGAAACTTCTTTGTGATGTGTGCATTCATCTCACAAAGTTAAACATTTATTTTGATTGTGCAGATTTGAAACTCTCTATTGTAGAATCTGCAAGCGGACATTTGGAATCCTTAGAGGCCTATGGTGGAAAAGGAAATATCTTCACATAAAAACTAGACAGAAGAATTCTGAGAAACTCCTTTTGGTGTGTGCGTTTCATCTCACAGAGTTAAACGTTTCTTTTGATTGAGCAGTTTTTGAAACTCCCTTTTTGTAGAATCTGAAAAGGGACATTTTGGAGTGCTCTGAGGCCTATGTTGGAATAGAAATATCTTTAAATAAATACTGGACCGAAGAATTCTGAGAAACAATTCTTGATGTGTGCACTCATCTCCACAGATTTGAACATATCTTTTGATTGAGCAGTTTGGAAACACTCTTTTTGTGGAATCTACATGTGGACATTTGGAGTTCTTTTAGGCCTAGGTGGAAAAGGAAATAACTTAATATAAAAACTAGACAGAAGCATTCAGAGAAACTTCTTTTGGGATGAGTACATTCATCTCATAGACCTGAAGCTTTCCATTGATTGAGCAGTTGAAACACTCTTTTTGGAGAATCTGCAAGTTCACGTTTGCAGAGCTTAGAGGCCTATGATGGAAAAGGAAAATACCATAACACAAAACAGGACAAAAGCATTCTGAGAAACTACGTTGTGGATGTGTGCATTCATCTCCAGAGTTGAACATTCCTTTTGATTGAGCAGTTGGAAATACTGTTTTTTTAGAATCCGCAAGTGGACATTTGGAATGCTTTGGGACCTACGGTAGAAAAGGAAATATCTACACATAAAATCTAGACAAAGCAATCTGAGAAACTTGTTCAGGATGTGTGAATTCATCTCACAGAATTAAAAACTATCTTTTCATTCAGCTGTTTTGAAAATCTCTTTAAATAGAATCTGAAAGGGGAAATTTGAGCACTTTGAGGCCTATGGTGGAAAGGAATTATCTTCACTTAAAAACTAGACAGAAGATTCTGACAAATTTCTTTGTGATGTGTGAATTCACGTAACAGAGTTGAACATTTCTTTGCATTGAGCACTTTAGAAACACTCTTTTTGTAGAATCTACAAGTGGACATTTGGAGTGCTTTTAGGCCTAAAGTGGAAAAGGAAATATCTTCACATAAAAGAAGACAGACGGATTTTGAGAAACTACTTTGTGATGTGTGAATTCATCTCCCAAGGTTGAACATTTCTTTTGATAGAGCAGTTTGTAAAATTCTCTTTCTGTTAGTATCTGGGAGTAACCAACCTGATGATGATGAAGCTTCTGGGAGTCACCTCACCGAAGATGATGAAATTTCTGGGAGTCACCACCCCAATGATGATGAAGCTTCTGGGAGTCACCACGCCTAAGATATGAAGCTTCTGGGGTCACCACCAAAAAGATGATGAAGCTTCTGAAAGTCACCAACTCGAAGATGAAGCTTCAGGGAGTCACTATGCTGATGATGATGCAGCTTCTGGAGTTCACCACCCCAATGGATGATGAAGCTTTTGGAAGTCACCACAGAGATGATAATAAAGCTTCTGTTAGTCAATACCCCAATGATGATTGAAGATTCTGGGAGTCACCACCCAGATGATAATGAACTTCTGGGATCACCACCCCGACGGATGATGAAGAATTTAGGAGTCACCACCCTGATGATGATGAAGCTTAAGTTAGTTCAACACTCAATGATGATGAAGCTTTGGGGAGTCACCACAACGATGATGATGAAGTTTCTCAGAGTCACCACCCCTATGATGATGAAGCTTCTGGGAGTCGCCACCCCAAAAAATGACGAAGCTTCTGGGAATAACCACCCCAATGATGATAAAAGCTTCTGGGAGTAACCACCCAGATGACAACGAATCCTCTAGGATCATCACCCCAGTGATGATGAAGCTTCTGACAGTCACCACCCCGATGATGATAAAGTATCTGGGAGTCACCAATCCGATGATGATGAAACCGTTGAGACTCACCACCACAATGATGATGAAGCATCAGGGAGTCACAACCCCGATGATAATCAAGTTTCTGGGAGAGACCACTATGATGATGGAGATTCTGGGAGTCACCAACCCGATGATGAAACTTTTGGGAGTCACCACTGTGAAGATGACGCTTCTGGTAGACACCAAGTCGATGACGAAAGTTCTGGGAGTCACCACCCCAATGATGAAGCTTCTAGAAAGCACCAATTTGGTGATAAAGCTTCTGGGAGTCACCACCACGATGATGATGAAGCTTCTGGGAATCACCACCACGATGATAAATCTTCTGGCAGTCAACACC
>NW_022096377.1:0-47075 GCF_006542625.1 Nomascus leucogenys
TTGAGCAATTCTAAAACACTGTTTCTGTAGAAACTGCAAGTGGACATTCCGAGTGCTAAGGGGCCTATAGTGGAAAAAGGTATGTGTTCAAATAAAAGCTACACAGAAGCATTCTGTGAATCTTCTTTCCTTTCTGTGCATTCAACTAAAAGAGTTGAAGCTTACTTTTGATCCAGCAGTTCTGAAACACTCTTTCTGTAGAAACTGCAAGTGGACATGCGGAGCGCTAAAGGGCCTATAGTGGAAAATGATATATCTTCAAATACAAACTACAAAAGCATTCTGTGAAACTTCCTTCTGTTCTGTGCGTTGAAATAGCGGAGTTGAAGCTTACTTTTGATTTAGCAGTTCTCAAACACTCTTTCTGTAGAAACTGCAAGTGGAAATTCGGAATGCTAATGGGCCTTTAGTAGAAAAAGGAATATCTTCAAAAAGAACTACACAGAAGCATTCTGTGAAATTTCTTTCTTTTCTGTGCATTCAACTAACAGAGTTGATGCTTACTTTTTATTGACCAGTTCTGAAACAATCTTTCTGTAGAAACTCGAAGTGGATATTCGGAAAGCTAAGGGACCTATAATGGAAAAAGGAATATCTCCAAATAAAGACTACACAGAAGCATTCTGTGAAACTTCTTTCTGTTCTTTGCATTCAACTTACAGAGTTGAAGCTTACTTTTGATTGAGAAGTTCTGAAACACTCTTTCTGTAGAAACTGCAAGTTAACATTCAGAGCGCTAAGGGGCCTGTAGTGGAAAAAGGAATATCTTCGAATAAAAACCACACAGAAGCGTTCTGTGAAACTTCTTTCTGTTCTGTGCATTCAACTAACAGAGTTGAAGCTTACTTTTGTTTGAGAAGTTCTGAAACACTCTTTCTGTAGAAACTGCAAGTGCACAATCGGAACGCAAAGGGGCCTATAGTGGAAAAAGAATATCTTCAAAACAAAACTACACAGAAATATTGTGTGAAACTTCTTTCTATTCCGTGCATTCAACTAACCGAGGTGAAGCTTACTTTTGTTTGAGCGGTTCTGAAAGTCTCTTTCTGTAGATACTACAAGTGGACATTCCGAACGCTAAGGGGCCTACTGTGGAAAAAGTAATGTCCTCACATAAAAACTACACAGAGCATTCTGTGAAACTTCTTTCTGTTCTGTCAATTCAACTAACATTGTTGAAACTTACTTTTGATTGAGCAGTTCTGAAACACTCTTTCTGTAGAAACTGCATAGTGGACATTCGGAGCGCTAAGGGGCCTGTAGTGGAAAAAGGAATATCTTCAAATAAATACTACACAGAAGCATTCTGTGAAACTTCTTTCTGTTCTGTGCATTCAACTAACAGAGTTGAAGCTCAGTTTTGATTGAGATGTTCTGAAACACTCTTTCTGTAGAAACTGCAAGTGAACATTCACAGTGCTAAGGGGCGTATAGTGGAAAAAGGAATACCTCCAAATAAAAACTACACAGAAGCATTCTGTGAAACTTCGTTCTGTTCTGTGCATTCAACTGAGTTGAAGCTTACTTTTGATTGAGCAGTTCAGAAACACTCTTCCTGTAGAAGCTGCAAGTGGACATTCGGGTGCTAAGGGGCCTATAGTGGAAAAAGAATATCTCAATAAAAACTACACAGAAGCATTCTGTGAAACTTCTTTCTGTTCTGTGCATTCAAGTAAGAGGGTTGAAGCTTAGTTTTGATTTGAGATTCTGAAACACTCCTTTCAGAAACTGCAAGCATTCGGAGTGCTAAGGGGCCTATAGTGGAAAAAGGAATATCTCAAATAAAAACACACAGAAGCATTCTGTGAAACTTCTTTCTCTTCTGTGTATTCAAGTAACAGAGATGAAGCTTAGTTTTGTTGAGCACTTCTGAAACACTCTTCTGTAGAAACTGCAAGCGGATATTCTGAGCGCTAAGGGCCTATAGTGGAAAAAGGAATATCTACAAATAAAAACTAACACAGAAGCATTCTGTGAAACTTCTTTCTGTTCTGTGCATTCAACTAACAGTGTTGAAGCTTACTTTTGATTGAGCATTTCTGAAACACTCTTTCTGTAGAACTGCAAATGGACATTCGAGCGCTGAGGGTCTAGTGGAAAAAGGAATATCTTAAATAAAACTACACAGAAGCATTGTGTGAAACTCTTCTGTTCTGTGCATTCAACTAACAGATTTGAAAATTACTTTTGATTGAGCAGTTCTGAAACACTCTTTCTGTAGAACGTACAATTGGACATTCGGAGCGCTGAGGGCCTACAGTGGAAAAAGGAATATCTTAAATAATACTACAGAGAAGAGTTCTGTGAATTTCTTCCTGTTCTTGGCATTCAACTAACAGAGTTGAACTTACTTTTGATTGAGAAGTTCTGAAACAGTCTTTCTGTAGAACTGCATGTGGCATTCTGAGCGCTATGGGCCTGTAGTGGAAAAAGGAATATTTCAAATAAAAAGTTCACAGAAGTATTCTGTGAAATTTCTTTCTGTTTTGTGCATTCAACTAACAGAGTTGAATCTTACTTTTGATTGAGAAGTTCTGAAACACTCTTTCTGTAGTAACTGCAAGTGGGCATTCCGAGCGCTATAGGGCCTATAGTGGAAAAAGGAATGTCTTCAAATAAAAACTACAAAGAAGAATTCTGTGAAACTTATTTCTGTTCTGTGAATTCAACTAACAGAGTTGATGCTTACTTTTTATTGAGCAGTTCTGGGACACTTTTTCTGTAGAAACTGCAAGTGGACATTCTGAGTGCTAAGAAGCCTATAGTGGAAAAAGGAATATCTTCAAATAAAAACTACACAGAAACATTCTGTGAAACTTCTTTCTGTTCTGTGCACTCAACTAACAGATTTGAAACTTACATTTGATTGAGCAGTTCTGAAACACTCTTTCTTTAAAAACTGCAAGTGGACATTCAATGCGCTAAGGGGCCTATAATGTAATAAGGAATGTCTCTAAATAAAAACTACACAGAAGCATTCTGTTAAACTTCTTACTGTTTCTGTGCATTCAACTAACAGATTTCATGCTTACTTTTGATTGAGCTGTTTAAAACTCTTTCTGTAGAAACTGCCAGTGGACATTTTGAGGGCTAATGGACATATAGTGGAAATAGGAATATCTTCAAATAAAAACTACACAGAAGCACTCTGTGAAAATTGTTTCTGTTCTGTGCATTCAACTAACAGAGTTGAATCTTACTTTTGATTGAGCAGTTCGGAAACACTCTTTCTGTAGAAAGAGCAAGTGGACATTCAGAGAGGTAAGAGGCCTTTAGTGGAAGAAAGAATATCTTCAAAAAAAACTACACAGAAGCATTCTATGAACCTTCTTTCTGTTCTGTGCATTCAACTGAGTTGAAGCTTTCTTTTGATTGAGCAGTACTGAAACACTCTTTCTGGAGAAACTGCAAGTGGACATTCGGAGCACTAAGAGGCCTAGAGTGGAGAAAGTAATATCTCCAAATAAAACTACACAGAAGCATTCTGTGAAACTTCTCCCTGTTCTGTGCATTCAACTAACAGGAGTTGAAACTTACTTTTGATTGAGCAGCTCTGAAACACTCCTTTCTGTAGAATTTGCAATTGCACAATCAAACGCTAAAGGGCCTATAGTGGATAAGTAGTATCTTCAAATGAAAACTACACCAGAAGCATTCTGTGAAACTTCTTTCTGTTCTGTGCATTCAACTAACAGAGTTTAAGCTTACTTTTGTTTGAGCAGTTCTGTAACATTGTTTCTGTAGAAACTGCAAGTGGCGATTCGGAGCGCTAAGGGGCCTACAGTGGAAAAAGGAATATTTTCAAATAAAAACTACACAAAGCATGCTGTGAAACGCCTTTCTGTTCTGTGCATTCAACTAACACAGAGTTAAAGCTTAACCTTTGATTGAGCAGTTCTGAAACACTCTTTCTGTAGAAACTGCAAGTGGACATTCGGAGCGCTAAGGGCCTATAGTGGAAAAAGATGTATCTTCAAATACAATCTACACAGAAGCATTCTGTGAATCTTCTTTCTCTTCTGTGCATTCACGTAACAGAGTTGAAGCTTACTTTTGATTGAGGAGTTCTGAAACACTCTTTCTGTAGAAACTGGAAGTGGACATTCGGAGCGCTGAGTGGCCTATAATGGAAAAAGGAATATCTCCAAATAAAAACTACACAGAAGCATTCTGTGAAACTTCTTTCTGTTCTGTGAATTCAACCTAACAGAGTTGAGGCTTACTTTTGATTGAGCAGTTCTGAAACACTGTTTCTGTAGAAACTGCAAGTGGATATTCCGAGTGCTAAAGGGTCTATAGTGGAAAAAGGTATATCTTCAAATAAAAACTACACAGAAGCATTCTGTGAATCTTCCTTCTGTTCTGTGCATTCAAACTAACATTGTTGAAGGTTACTTTTGATTGAGCAGTTCTGAAACACTCTTTCTGTAGAAACTGCATGTGGACATTCGGAGCGCTAATGGGCCTATAGTGGAAAAAGGACTATCTCCAAATAAAAACTACACAGAACCATTATGTGAAACTTCTTTCTGTTCCTCGCATTCAACTAACAGATTTCATGCTTATCTTTGATTGAGCAGTTCTGAAACACTCTTTCTTTAGAAACTGCAATTGGACATTCAGAGCACTAAGGGACCTACAGGGGAAATAGAAATATCTTCAAATAAAAACCACACAGAAGCGTTCTGTGAAACTTCTTTTTGTTTGTGCATTCAACTAACAGAGTTGAAGCTTACTTTGATTGAGCAGTTCTGAAACACTCTTTCTGTAGAAACTGCAAGTGGACATTCAGAGTGCTAAGGGCCTACTGTGGAACAAGGAATATCTTCAAATAAAAACTAAACAGAAGCATTCTATGAAACTTCTTTCTGTTCTGTGTATTCAACTAACAGAGTTGAAGCTTACTTTTGATTGAGCACTTCTGAAACACTCTTTCTGTAGAAACTGCAAGTGGATATTCAAAGCGCTAAGGGGCCTATAGTTGAAAAAGTAATATCTCCAAATAAAAACTACACAGAAGTATACTGTGAAACTTCTTTCTGTTCTGTGCATTCAGCTAACATAGTTGAAGCTTCCTTTGATTGAGCAGTTCTGAAACTCTGTTTCTGTACAAACTGCCAATGGACGTTCGGAGAGCTAAGGAGTCTATACTGGAAAAAAGGAACATCTCCAAGTAAGAACTACACAGAAGCATTCTGTGAAACTTCTTTCTGTTCAGTGCATTCAATTAAAAGCTTTGAAGCTCACTTTTGATTGAGTAGTTCTGAAACACTCTTTCTGTAGAAACTGCAAGTGGACATTCTGAGCGCTAAGGGGCCTAAAGTGGAAAAAGTAATATCTCCAAATAAAAACTACACAGAAGCATTCTGGGAAAATTCTTTCTGTTCTGTGCATTCAACTAACAGAGTTGAAGCTTACTTTGTTTGAGCAGTTCTGAAACACTCTTTCTGTAGAAACTGCAATTGGACTTTTCTAGCGCTAAGGGGCCTATAGAGGAAAAAGGAATATGCTCAAATAAAAACTAAACAGAAGCATTCTATGAAACTTCTTTCTGTTCTGTGCATTCAAATAACAGTGTTGAAGCTTACCTTTGATTGAGCAATTCTGAAACACTCCTTCTGTTGAAAGTGCAGGTGGACATTCGTAGCGCTAAGGGGCCTAAAGGGGAAAAAGGAATATCTACAAGTAAAAACTACACAGAAGCATTCTGTGAAACTTCTTTCTGTTCTGTGCATTCCACTAACAGAGTTGAAGCTTACTTTTGTTTGAGCAGTTCCTAAACACTCTTTTTGTAGAAACTGCAAGTGGACATTCCGAACAATAAATGGGGCCTATTGTGGAAAAAGGAATATCCTCATATAAAAACTACACAGAAGAATTCTGTGAAACTTCTTTCTGTTCTGTGCATTCAACTATCAGAGCTAAAGCTTACTTTTGATTGACCAGTTCTGAAACACTCTTTCTGTAGAAACTGCAAGTGGATATTCGGAACGCTAAGGGGCCTAAAGTAGAAAAAGATATATCTTCAAATAAAAACCACGCAGAAGCATTCTGTGAAACTTCTTTCTCCTCTGTGCATTCAACTAATAGAGTTGATGCTTACTTTTCATTGAGCAGTTCTGAAACACTCTTTCTGTAGTAACTCGAATTCGACATTCAGAGCGCTAAGGGGCCTATAATGGAAAAAGGAATATCTCCAAATAAAAACTACACAGAAGCATTCTGTGAAACTTCTTTCTGTTCTTTGAATTCAAAAAGCAGAGTTGATGCTTACTTTTGATTGAGCTGTTCTGAAACACTCTTTCTGTAGAAACTGCAAGTGCACATTCCGAGTACTGAGGGGCCTACAGTGGAAAAAAGAATATAGTCAAATAAAATCTACACAGAAGCATTCTGTGAATCTTCTTTCTGTTCTGTGCTTTCAACTAACAGAGTTGAAGCTTACTTTTGAGTGAGTGGTTCTGAAACACTCTTTCTGTAGAAACTGCAAGTGGACATTCAGAGCGCTAAGGGTCAATAGTGGAAAAAGGAATATCTCTAAATAAAACTACGCAGAAGCATTCTGTGAAACTTCTTTCTGTTCTGTGCATCCAACTAACAGATTTCATGCTTACTTTTGACTGTGGAGTTCTGAAACACTCTTGCTGTAGAAACTGCAAGTGGAATTCAGAGCGCTATCGGGCCTATAGTGGAAAAAGAATTATCTTCAAATAAAAACTACAGAGAAGAATTCTGTGAAACTTCTTTCTCTTCTGTGCATTCAACTAACAGAGTTGAAGCTTACTTTTGATGGAGCAGTTCTGAAACACTCTTTCTGTAGAAACTGGAAGTGGACATTCGGAGCGCTAAGGGCCTTATACTGGAAAAAGGAATATCTCCAAATAAAAACTACACAGAAGCATTCTGTGAAACTTCTTTCTGTTCTGTGCATTCAACTAACAGAGTTGATGCTTACTTTTGATTGAGGAATTCTAAAACACTGTGTCTGTAGAAACTGCAAGTGGATATTCGCAGCGCTAAGGGGCCTGTAGAGGAAAAAGGAATATCTTCAAATAAAAACTACACAGAAGCATTCTGTGAAATTGCGTCTGTTCTGTGCATTCAACTAGGAGTTGAAGCTTACTTTTGATTGAGCACTTCTGAAACACTCTTTCTGTAGAAACTGCAAGTGGATATTCAAAGCGCTAAGGGGCCTTTAGTTGAAAAAGATATATCTTCAAATACAAACTACACAGAAGCATTCTGTGAAACTTCTTTCTGTACTGTGCATTCAACTAAAAGAGTTGAAGCTTACTTTTGATTCAGCAATTCCTAAACACTCTTTCTGTAGAAACTGCAAGTGGACATTCAGAGTGCTAAGGGGCCTATAGAGGAAAAAGTAGTATCTCCAAATAAAATCTACACAGAAGCATTCTGTGAAACTTTTTTCTCTTCTGTGCATTCAACTAAAAGAGTTGAAGCTTACTTTTGATTGAGTTCTTCTGAAACACCCTTTCTGTGGAAACTGCAAGTGGACAGTTGGAGCGCTAAGGGGCCTATAGTGGAAAAAGGAATATCTTCAAATAAAAACTACACCAAAGCATTCTGTGAAACTTCTTTCTGTTCTGTGCATTCAACTCACAGAGCTAAAGCTTACTTTTGATTGAGCAGTTCTGAAACACTCTTTCTGTAGAAACTGCAAGTGGACATTCGGAACGCAAAGGGGCCTTTAGTTCAAAAAGTGATATCTTCAAATAAAAACTTCACAGAAGCATTCTGTTAAACTTCTTTCTCCTCTGTGCATTCAACTAACAGAGTTGATTCTTACTTTTCATTGAGCAGTTCTGAAACACTCTTTCTGTAGAGACTCAAAATCGACATTCGGAGCGTTAAGGGGCCTATGGTGGGAAATAATACCTCCAAATGAAAACTACACGGAAGCATTCTGTGAAACTTCTTTCTGTTCTTTGAATTCAAAAAACAGAGTTGATGCTTACTTTTGATTGAGCCGTTCTAAAACAGTGTTTCTGTAGAAACTGCAAGTGGACATTCCGAGTACTAAGGGGCCTATAGTGGAAAAGGAATATCTTCTAATAAAAACTACATGGAAGCATTCTGCGAAAGTTTTTTCTGATCTGTGCATTCAACTAACAGATTTGAAACTTTCTTGTGATTGAGAAGTTCAGAAAATCTCTTTCTGTAGAAACTGCAAGCGGACATTCTGATCGCTAAGGGGCCTATAGTGGAAAAAGGAATACCTTCATATAAAAATTACACAGAAGCATTCGGCGAAACTTCTTTCTAATCTGTGCATTCAACTAGGAGAGTTGAACCCTACTTTTGATTGAGCAGTTCTGAAACACACTTTCTGTAGAAACTGCAAGTGGACATTCAGAGTGCTAAGAGTCCCATACTGGAAAAAAGTATATCTTCAAAAAAAACTACACAGAATCGTTCTGTGAAACAGCGTTCTGATCTGTGAATTCAACTAACAGAGATGAAACTTACTTTTACTGAGCAGTGCTGAAACTCCCTTTCTGTAGAAACTGCAAGTTTATATTCAGAGCGCTAAGGGACCTATAGTGGAAAAAGAATTATCTTCAAATAAAAGCTACACAGAATGATTCTCTGAAACATCTTTCTGGTCTGTGCATTCAACTAACAGAGTTGAACATTACTTTTGGTTGAGGAGTTCTGAAACTCTCTTTCTGTAGAAACTGGAAGTTGACATTCAGAGCGCTTAGGGGCCTATAGTGGAAAAAGGAATATCTTCAAATAAAAACGACACAGAAGCATTCTGTGAAACTACTTTCTGATTTGTGCATTCAACTAACAGATTTGAACATTACATTTGATTAAGCAGTTCTGAAACACTCTTTCTGTAGTAACTGCAAGTGGACATTCGTTGCGCTAAGGGGCCTATAGTGGAAAAAGGAATATCTTCAAAGAAAAACTACACAGAAGCATTCCGTGAAAATTCTTTCTAATCTGTGCATTCAACTAACAGGGTTGAACCTTACTTTTGTTTGAGCAGTTCTGAAACACTCTATCTGTAGAAACTGCAAATGCACATACGGAGCGCTAAGGGTCCCATACTGGAAAAAACAATATCTTCAAATAAAAACTACACAGAATGATTCTGTGAAACTTCTTTCTGATCTGTGCATTCAACTAACAGAGTTGAACATTACTTTTGATTAAGCAGTTCTAAAACACTCTTTCTGTAGATACTGCAAATGGACATTCGGAGCGCTAAGGGGCCTTTAATGTAAAAAGAAATATCTTCAAATAAAAACTGCAGAGAAGCATTCTGTGAAACTTCTTTCTGATCTGTGGATTCAACTAACAGGGTTCAACCTTACTTTTGAATGGGCGGTTCTGAAACTCATTTTCTGTAGAAACTTCAAGTGGACAATCCTTGCGCTTAGCGGCGTATTTTGGAAAAAGAATATCTTCAAATAAAAACTACACAGAAACATTCTGTGAAACTTCTTTGTGATCTGTGCATTCAACTAAGAGAGTTGAACCTTACTTTTGATTGAGCAGTTCTGAAACTCCCTTTCTGTAGAAACTGCAAGTTAATATTCATAGCGCTAAGGGACCTATAGTGGAAAAAGTAATATCTACAAATAAAAGCTACACAGAATCATTCTGTGAAACTTCTTTCTCATCTGTGCATTCAACTAACAGAGTTGAACGTTACATTTGGTTGAGGAGTTCTGAAACCCTGTTTCTGCAGAAATTGCAAGTGGACATTCGGAATGCTAAGGGGCCTACTCTGGAAAAAGGAATATCTTCAAATAAAAACTACACAGAAGCATTCTGTGAAACTTCTTTCTGATCTGTGCATTCAAATAACATAGTTGAACCTTACTTTTGATTCAGCAGTTCTGAAACCCTGTTTTTGTTGATCCTGCAAGTGGACAGCCCTAAAGGGCATATAGTGGAAAAAGGAATATCTTCAAATAAAATTACAAAGAAGCATTCTGGGAAACTTCTTTCTGATCTGTGCATTCAACCATCAGAGTTGAACTTTACTTTTAATTGAGCAGTTCTGAAACACTCTGTGGAAACTGCAAGAGGAATTTCGGAGCACTACGGCGCCTATAGTGGAAAAAGGAATATCTCAAAATAAATGTTACACAGAAGAATTCGGTGAAAATTCTTTCTGATCTGTGCATTCAACTAACGGCATTGAATCTTACTTTTGATTGAGCAGTTCTGAAACACTCTTTCTGTAGAAACTGCAAGTGGACATTCAGAGCGCTAAGGGGCCTACAGTGGAGAAAGGAATATCTTCAGTTGAAAACTACCCAGAAGCATTTTGTGAAACTTCTTTCCGATCTGTGCATTCAACTAACTGATTTGAACCTCACTTTTGATTGAGCAGTTCTGAAACACTCTTTCTGTAGGAACTGCATGTGGACATTCGGAGTGCTTAGGGGTCTACAGTGGAAAAAGTAATATCTTCAAATAAAAACTACACAGAAGCATTCTGTGAAACTTCTTTCTAATCTGTGCATTCAACTAACAGAGATGAACCTTACTTTCGATTGAGCATCTCTGAAACACTCTCTGTTGAAACTGCAAATGGACATTCGTAGCACTAATTTGCCTTCAGTGGAAAAAGGAATATGTAAAATTAAAACTGCCCAGAAGCATTCTGTGAAACTCCTTTCTGATCTGTGCATTCAACAAACATATTTGAACCTTACTTTTGATTCAGAAGTTCTGAACCACTCTTTCTGTAGAAACAGCAAGTGGACATTCGGAGCGCTAAGAGGCCTATAGTGGGAAAGGGAATATCTTCAAATAAAAACTACACAGAAGCATTTTGTGAAACTCCCTTCTGATCTGTCCATTCAACTAACAGAGGTGAACTTTAGTTTTGATTGAGCAGTTCTGAAACTCTCTTTCTGTAGAAACTGTAGGTGGACCTTCGGAGCGCTAAGGGTCCCATACTGGATAAAGGAATATCTTCAAATAAAAACTACACAGAAGCATTCTGTGAAACTTCTTCCTGATCTGTGTATTCAACTAACCGAGTTGAACCTTACTTTTGATGGAGAAGTTCTGAAACTCTCTTTCTGTAGAAACTGCAAGCGGACATTGAGAGCGCTAAGGGGCCTATAGTGGAAAAAAGAATATCTTCAAATAAATCTACACAGAAGCATTCTGTGAGACTTCACTCTGATCTTTGCATTCAATTAGCAGAGTTGAACGTTCCTTTTGATTGGGGAGTTTTGAAACACTCTTTGTGTAGAAACTGCAAGCGGATATTCAGAGCACTAAGGGGCCTATAGTGGAAAAAGGAAAATCTTCAAATAAAACTACACAGAAGCATTCTGTGAAACTTCTATCTGATCTGTGCGTTTAACTAGCAGAGTTGAACCTTATTTTGATAGAGGAGTTCTGAAACACTCTTACTGTAGAAGTTGCAAGAAGACATTTGGAGCCCTAAGGGTCCTATAGTGGAAAAACGAATATCTTCAAATAAAAACTACACAGAAGCATTCTGTGAAAGTTCTTTCTGATCTGTGCATTCAAGTAACCGAGCTGAACCTTACTTTTGATGGAGAAGTTCCGAAACTCACTTTCTGTAGAAACTGCAATCAGACATTCTGAGCGCTAAGGGGCCTACAGTGGAAAAAAGAATATCTTGAAATAAAAACTACACAGAAGCATTCTGCGAAACTCCTTTCTGATCTGTGCATTCAACTAGCAGACTTGAAACTTACATTTGATTGACTAGTTATGAAACAATCTTTCTGTAGTAACTGTGAGCGGACATTCGGAGCGCTAAGTGGCCTATAGTGGAAAAAGTAATATCTTCAAGTAAAAACTACACAGAAGGATTCTGTGAAACTTCTTCCTTACATGTGAATTCAACTAGAAGAGTTGAAACTTACTTTTGATTGAGCAGTTCTCAAACACTGTTTCTGTACAAACTGCAGGTGGATATTCGCAATGCTAAGGGGCCTATAGTGGAAAAAGTAATATCTTCAAATAAAAACTGCACAAAAGCATTCTGTGAAACTTCTTTCTGATCTTTGCATTCAACTAGCAGAGTTGAACCTTATTTTTTATTGAGCAGTTCTGAAACACTCTTTCAGTAGAAACTGCAAGCTGACATTCGGAGCCCTAAGGGGCCTATAGTGGAAAAAGGAATATCTTCAAATAAAAACTACACAGAAGCATTCTGCGAAACTTATTTCTGATTTGTGCATTCAACAAAATTAGGTAAACCTTACTTTTGATTGAGAATTTCTGAAACTATCTTTCTGCAGAAACTGCAAGCGGACATTCGGAGCGCTAAGGGGCCTATAGTGGAAAAAGAAATATCTTCAAATAAAAACTTCACAGAAGCATTCTGCGAAACTGCTTTCTAATGTGTGTATTCAACTAGGAGAGTTGAACCCTACTTTTGATTCAGGAGTTCTGAAACACTCTTTCTGTACAAACTGCAAGTGGACATTTGGAGCGCTTTGGGGCCTATAGTGGAAAAAGGAATATCTTCAAATGAAAAATACACAGAAGCATTTTTCGAAACTTCTTTAAGCTCTGTGCATTCAACTAGCAGAGTTGAACCTTAGTTTTGATTGAAGAGTTTTGAAACACTCTTTCTGTAGAAACTTCAAGCGGAATTTCGGAGCGCTAATGGGCCTAGAGTTGAAAAAGGAATAACTCCAAATAAAAAGTACACAGAAGCATTTTGTGAAACTACCTTCTGATCTGTGCATTCAACTAACAGAGGTGAACATTACATTTGATTGAGCAGTTCTGAAACACTCTTTTTGTAGAAACTGCAAGCGGAAATTCGGACAGCTAACGGACCTATTGTGGAAAAACGAATATCTTCAAATAAAAACTACACAGAAGCATTCTGTGAAACTTCTTTCTGATCTCTGCATTCAACTAACAGAGTTGAACGTTACTTTAGATTGAGGAGTTCTGAAACATTCTTTCTGTAGAAACTGCAAGCTGACATTCGGAGCCCTAAGGGGCCTACAGTAGAAAAAGGAATATCTTCAAATAAAAACTACACAGAAGCATTCTGCGAAACTTATTTCTGATCTGTGCATTCAACTAAATTAGGTGAACCTTACTTTAGATTGAGAATTTCTGAAACTATCTTTCTGCAGAAACTGCAAGCGGACATTCGGAGCGCTAAGGGGCCTATAGCGGAAAAAGAAATATCTTTAAATAAAAACTACACAGAAGCATTCTGGGAGACTTCTTTCTGATCTGTGCATTCAACTAGCAGAGTTGAACCTTACTTTTGATTGAGCAGTTCTGAAACACTCTTCTGTAGAAACTGCAAGCGGACATTCGGAGCGCTAAGGGGCCTAGAGTGGATAAAGGAATATATTCAAATAAAAACTACGCAGAAGCATCCTGCAAAACTTCTTTCTGATCTGTGCATTCAACTAACATAATTGAACCTTACTTTTTTTTGAGCAGTTCTGAAACCCTTTTTCTGTAGAAACTGCAAGCGGACATTCGGAGCGCTTTGGGGCCTATACTGTAAAAAGGAATATCTTCAAATAAAAACTACACAGAGCCAGTCTGCGAAAATCCTTTCTGTTCTGTGCATTCACCTAGCAGAGTTGAACCTTACTTTTGATTGAGAAGTTCTGAAACTCTCTTTCTGTAAAAACTGCAAGCGGACTTTCGGAGCGCTATGGAGCCTATAGTGGAAAAATGAATATGTTCAAGTAAAAACTACACAGAAGCATTCTGCTAGACTTCTCTCTGATTCGCGCATTCAACTAGCAGAATTGTACGTTACTTTTGATTGAAGAGTTTTGAAAATCTCTTTCTGTAGAAACTGCAAGCGGACATTCGGAGTGCTAAGGGGCCTATAGTGGATAAAGGAATATCTTCAAATAAAAACTGCACAGAAGCATTCTGTGAAACTTCTCCCTGATCTGTGCATTCAACTAAAATATTTCAACATTACTTTTGATTGAGAAGTTCAGAAACTCTCTTTCTGTAGAAACTGCATGCGGACATTCAGAGCGCTAAGGGGCCAATAGTGGAAAAAGGAATATCTTCAAATAAAAATTATACAGAAGCATTCTCAGAAACTTCTTTCTGATTTGTGCACTCAACTTACAGAGTTGAACCTTACTTTTGATTGACAAGTTCTCTAACTCTCTTTCTGTAGAAAATGTAAGCGGACATTCAGAGCGCTAAGAGGCCTATAGTGGAAAAAGTAATATCGTCTAATAAAAACTACAAAGAAGCATGCTGTGAAACTTCTTTCTGAACAGTGCATTCAACTAGCAGAGTTGAACCATAATTTTGATTGAGAAGTTTTGAAACACTCTTTCTGTAGAAACTGCAAGTGGACAATCCGAGCACTAAGGGTCCTATAGTGGAAAAAGGAATAACTTCAAATAAAACCTACACAGAAGCATTCTGCGAAAATTCTTTCTGATCAGTGCGTGCAACTATTAGAGTTGAACCTTACTTTTGATTCAGGAGTTTTGAGGCACTCTTTCCGTAGAAACTGCAAGTGGACATTCGGAGTGCTAAAGGGCCTATAGTGGAAAAAGGAATATCTTCAAATAAAAAGTACACAGAAGCATTCTGCGAAACTTCTTTCAGATCTGTGCATTTACCTAGCAGAGTTGAAACTGTCTTTTCAGTGAGGAGTTCTGAAACGCACTTTCTGTAGAATCTGCAAGTGGACATTCGCAGCGCTAAGTGTCCTATAGTGGAAAAAGTAATATCTTCAAATAAAAAGTACACAGAAACATTCTGTGAAACTTCTTTGTGATCTGTGCATTCAACCAACAGAGTTGAACCTTAGTTTTGATTGAGAAGTTCTGAAACTCTCTTTCTGTAGAAACTGCAAGCGGACATTCAGAGCGCTTAGGGGCCTATAGTGGAAAAAGGAATGTCTTCTAATAAAAACTACACAGAAGCATACAGCGAGACTTCTTTCTGATCTGTGCATTCAACTGGCAGAATTGAACCTTACTTGTGATTGAGGAGTTTTGAAGCACTCTTTCTGTAGAAACTGCAAGCAGATATTCAGAGCGCTATGGGGCCTAAAGAGGAAAAAGGAGTATCTTCAAATAAAAACTACACTGAAGCATTCTGCGAAAATTCTTTCTGATCTGTGTATTCAACTAGCAGAGTTGAACCTTACTTTGATTGAGCAGTTCTGAAACATTCTTTCTGTAGAAAGTGCAAGCGGTCATTTGGAGAGATAAGGGGTCTATAGTGGAAAAAGGAATATCTTCAAACAAAAACTACACAGAAGCATTCTGCGAAACTTCTTTCTGATCTGTGCATTAAACTAACAGAGTAGAACCTTGCTTTTGATTGAGCAGTTCTGAAATACTCTTTCTGTAGGAACTGAAGCGGACCTTCCGAGCGCTAAGGGGCCTAGAGTGGAAAAAGTAATATCTTCAAATTAAAACTACACAGAAGCATTCTGCGAAACTTCTTTATGATCTGTGCTTTCAACTAACAGAGTTGAACCTTACTGTTGATAGAGCAGTTCTGAAACACAGTTTCTGTAGAATCTGCAAGCAGACATTCGGACCGCTAAGAGGCCTATAGTGGAAAAAGGAATATCTTCAAATAAAAACTACACAGAAGTAATCTGCGAAACTTCTTTCTGATCTGTGCATTCAATTAAAAGAGTAGAACCTTACTTTTCATTGAGAAGTTCTGAAAATATCTTTCTGTAGAAACTGCACATGGACATTCGGAGGGCTAAGGGGCCTATAGTGGAAATCGGAATATCTTCAAATAAAAACTACACAGAAGAATTCTGCAAAACTTCTGTCTGATCTTTGCATTCAACTAACAGAGTTGAACCTTACTTTTGATTGAGCAGTTCTGAAACAATCTGTCTGTAGAAACTGCTAGCGAATATTCGGAGCGCTAAGGGGCATGAAGTGGAAAAACGAATATCTTCAGATAAAAACTACACAGCAGCATTCTGCAAAACTTCTTTCTGATCTCTGCATTCAACTAACAGAGTTGAACCTTACTTTTCATTGAGAAGTTCGGAAACTCTCTTTCTGTAGAAACTGCAAGCGGACATTCGGAGCGCTATGGGGAATACAGTGGAAATAGAAATAACTTCAAATGAAAAGTATACAGAAGCATTCTGCGAAACTTTTTTCTAATCTGTGCATTAAAGTAGCAGAGTTGAACCTTACTTTTGATTGAGCAGATATGAAACACTCTTTCTGTAGAAACTGCAAGCGGACATTCGGAGCGCTAAGGGGCCTATAGTGGAAAAAGGAATATCTTCAAATAAATACTACACAGAAACATTCTGCGAAAATTCTTTCTGATCTGTGCATTTAAAAAACAGAGTTCAACCTTACTTTTGATTGAGATGTTCTGGAACTCTCTTTCTGTAGAAACTGCCAGCGGATATTCGGAGCGCTAAGAGGCCTATAATGGAAAAAGGAATACCTTCTAATAAAAACTACACAAAAGCATTCTGCGAAACGTCTTTCTGATCTGTGCATTCAACTAGCAGAGTTGAAACTTACTTTTGATTGAGGGGATTTGAAACACTCTTTCTGTAGAAACTGCAAGCGGACATTCGGAGCGCTAAGGGGCCTATAGTATAAAAGGAATATCTTCAAATAAAAACTACACAGAAGCATTCTGCGAGACTTCTTTCTAATCTGTGCATTCAACTAGCAGAGTTGAACCTTACTTTTGCTTGAGGAGTTTTGAAACACTCTGTAGAAACTGCAAGCAGATATTAGGAGCGCTAAGGGTCCTATAGGGGAAAAAGGAATATCTTCAAGTAAAAACAACACAGAAGAATTCTGCATAACTTCTTTCTGATCTGTGCTTTCAACTAAAGGATTTGAACATTACTTTAGATTGAGAAGTTCTGAAACTCTCTTTCTGCACAAACTGCAAGCAGACATTCGGAGCGCTATGGGGAATACAGTGGAAATAGAAATAACTTCAAATAAAAAGTACACAGAAGCATTCTGTGAAAATTCTTTCTAATCTGTGCATTAAAGTAGCAGAGTTGAACCTTACTTTTGATTGAGCAGATATGAAACACTCTTTCTGTAGAAACTGCAAGCGGACATTCGGTGCGCTAAGTGGCCTTTAGTGGAAAAAGGAATATCTTCATATAAAAACTACACAGAAGCATTCTGCGTAACTACTTTCTGATCTGTGCATTCAACTAGCATTGTTGAAACTTACCTTTGATTGAGGAGTTTTGAAACACCCTTTCTGTAGAGACTGCATGTGGACAATCGGAGCGCTAAGGGGCCTGTAGTGGAACAAGGAATATCTTCAAATAAAAACTACAAAGAAGGATTCTGGGAAACTTCTTTCTGATCTGTGCATTCAACTAACAGAGGTGAACCTTACTTTTGATTGAGAAGTCATGAAACTCTCTTCCTGTAGAAACTGCAAGCAGACATTCGGAGCGCTAAGGGGCCTATAGTGGAAAAATGTAGATATTCAAATTAAAATTACACAGAAGCATTCTGCAAAACTACTTTCTGATCTGTTCATTCAGCTAGCAGAGTTGAACCTTACTTTTGATTTAGCAGTTCGGAAACACTCTTTCTGTAGAAACTGCAAGTGGACATTCGGAGCTCTAAGGGGCCTATAGTGGAACAAGGAATATCTTCAAATAAAAACAACACAGAAGCATTCTGCAAAACTAATTTCTGATCTGTGCATTCAACTGGCAGAGTTGAACCGTACTTTTGATTGAGCAGCTCTGAAAAACTTTTTCTGTAGAAACTGCAAGCGGACATTCGGTGCGCTTAGGAGCCTACAGTGGAAAAAGTAATATCTTCAAATAAAAAACACACAAGCATTCTATGAAACTTCTTTCTGATCTGTGCATTCAAATAATAGAGTTGAAGGTTACTTTTGATTGAGAAGTTCTGAAACTCTCTTTCTGTAGAAACTGCAAGCGGACATACGGAGCGCTAAGGGGACTGTAGGGGAAAATGGAATATCTTCAAATAAAAACTACACAGAAGCATTCTGCGAGACTTCTTTCTGATCTCCGTATTCAACTAGCAGAATTGAACCTTAATTTTGATTGAGGAGTTTTGAAAAACTGTTTCTTTAGAAACCACCATTGGACATTTGGATCACTTAGGCGTCTACAGTGGAAAAAGGAATATCTTCAAATATAAACTACACAGAAGCATTCTGCGAAACTTCGTTCTGATCTGTGCATTCAACTGTCCCAGTTGAACCTTACTTTTGATTCAGAAGTTCTGAAAGACTCTTTCTGTAGAAACTGCAAGTGGACATTCGAAGCGCTAAGGGGCCTGTACTGGAAAATGGAATATCTTCAAATAAGAACTACACAGAAACATTCTATGAGACTTCCTTCTGATCTCTGCATTCAACTAGCAGAATTGAAACTTACTTTTGATTGAGGAGTTTTGAAACACTCTTTATGTAGAAACTGCAAGCAGACATTTGGAGCACTAAGGGGTCTACAGTGGAAAAAGAAATATCTTCTAATAAAAACTACACAGAAGCATTCTGCGAAACTTCTTTCTGATCTGTGCAGTCAACGAGCAGAGTTAACCTTACATTTGATTGAGCAGCTCTGAAACACTCTTTCTGTAGAAACTGCAAGCGGACATTCGGAGCACTCTGTGGCCTATAGTGGAAAAAGGAATATCTTCAAATAAAAACTACAGAGAAGCATTCTGTGAAACTTCTTTCTGATCCGTGCATTCAAATAACAGAGTTCAACCTTGCTTTTGATTGAGAAGTTGTGAAACTCTTTTTCTGTAGAAACTGCAAGTGGACACTCAGAGCGCTAAGGGGCCTATAGTGGATAAAGGAATATCTTCAAGTAAAAATTACACAGAAAAATTCAGTGAGATTTCTTTCTGATCTGTGGATTCAACTAGCAGTGTTGAACCTTACTTTTGATTGAGGAGTTTTGAAACACTCTTTCTGTAGAAAGTGCAAGTGGACATTTGGAGTGCTAAGGGGCCTATAGTGGGAAAAGGAATATCTTCAAATAAAAACTACACAGAAGCATTCTGTGAAACATCTTTCTGATCTGTGCATTCAACTAACAGAGTTGAACCTTAATTTTCATAGAGAAGTTCTGAAACTCTCTTTCTGCAGAAACTGCAAGAGCACATTGGGAGTGCTAAGAGGCTTATAGTGGAAAAAGGAATATCTACAAATAAAAACTACACAGAAGCATTCTGTGAAACTTCTTTCCCTTCTGTGCATTTAACTAACAGGGTTGAACCTCACATTTGATTGAGCAGTTCTGAAACTCTCTTTCTGTAGAAACTGCAAGCGGACGTTAGGAGCACTAAGGGTCATATAGTGTAAAAACTAATATCTTCAAATAAAAACTACACAGAAGTATTCTGCGAAACTACTTTCTGATCTGTGCATTCAACTAACAGTGTTGAACCTTACTTTTGATTGAGGAGTTTTGAAACACTCTTTCTGTAGAAAGTGAAAGTGGACATTGGGAGCGCTAAGGGTCCTGTAGTGGAAAAAGGAATATCTTCAAATAAAAACTACACAGAAGCATTCTGCGACACTTCTTTCTTATGTGTGCTTTCAACTAACAGAGTTGAACCTTACTTTTGTATGAGAAGTTCTGAAACTCTCCTCCTGTATATACTGCAAGTGGACATTCGGAGCGCTATGGGGCCTATACTGGTAAAACGAATATCTTCAAATAAAAACTACACAGAAGCATTCTGCGAAAATACTTTCTGATCTGTGCATTCAACTAGCAGAGATGAACCTTACTTTTGATTGAGCAGTTCTGAAAATCTCTTTCTGTAGAAACTTCAAGGGGACATTCGGAGTGCTAAGGGGCTTATAGTGGAAAAAGGAATATCTTCAAATTAAAACTACACAGAAGTATTCTGCAAAACTTTTTCTGATCTGTGCATTCAACTAGCAGAGTTGAACCTTACTTTTGATTGAGCAGTTTTGAAACACTCTTTCTGTAGAAACTGCAAGCTGACGTTCGGAGCACTAAGGGGCATATAGTGTAAAAAAAAATGTCTTCAAATAAAAACTACACAGAAGAATTCTGCGAAACTACTTTCTGATCTGTGCATTCAACTAGCAGAGATGAACCTTACTTTTGATTGAGCAGTTCGGAAAATCTCTTTCTGTAGAAACTTCAAGGGGACATTCGGAGTGCTAAGGGGCCTATAATGGAAAAAGGAATAACTTCAAATAAAAACTACACAGAAGCATTCTGCAAAACTTCTTTCTGATCTGTGCATTCAACTAACAGTGTTGAAACTTACTTTTGATTGAGGAGTTTTGAAACACTCTTTCTGTAGAAAGTGAAATTGGACATTCGGAAAGCTAAGGGGCCTGTAGTGGAAAAAGGAATATCTTCAAATAAAAACTACACAGAAGCATTCTGTGACACTTCTTTCTTATCTGTGCTTTCAACTAACAGACTTGAACCTTACTTTTGATTGAGAAGTTCTGAAACTCTCTTCCTATAGAAACGGCACGCGGACAATCGGAGCGCTAAGGGGCCTATAGTGAAAAAAGGATTATCTTCAATATGAACTACACAGAAGCATTCTTTGAAAATTCTTTCTGATCTGTGCATTCAACAAGCAGAGATGAACCTTACTTTTGATTGAGCAGTTCTGAAAATCTCTTTCTGTAGAAACTGCAAGGGGACATTCGGAGTGCTAAGGGGCCTGTAGTGGAAAAAGTAATATCTTCAAATAAAAACTACACAAAAGCATTCTGCAAAACTTTTTTCTGATCTGTGCATTCAACTAACAAGGTTGAACCTTACTTTTGATTGGGAAGTTCTGAAACCCCCTTTCTGTAGAAAATGCAAGTGGACATTCGGAGCGCTAAGGGGCCTATAGTGGAAAAAGACATATCTTCAAATAAAAATTACACAGAAGCATTCTGGGAGACTACTTTCTAATCTGTGAATCCAACTAGCAGAGCTGAACCATACTTTTGATTGATGGGTTTTGAAACACTCTTTCTGTAGAAACTGCAAGCGGACATTCTTAGCGCTAAGGGGCCTATAGTGGAAAAAGGACTATCTTCAAATAAACACTGCACAGAAGTATTCTGCGAAAAATCTTTCTGATCAGTGCATTCAACTAGCAGAGTTGAACCTTACTTTTGACTGAGCAGTTCTGAAACACTCTTTCCATAGAAATTGCAAGCGGACATTCGGAGTGCTAAGTGCCTATAGTGAAAAAAGGAATACCTTCAAATAAAACTACTGAGAACATTCTGTGAAAGTTCTTTCTGATCTGTGTATTCAACTAGCAGAGATGAACCTTACTTTTGATTGAGAAGTTCTGAAACTCACTTTGTGTAGAAACTGAAAGCGGACATTCGGAGCACTAAGGGGCCTACAGTGGAAAAAGAAACATATTCAAATAAAAACTACACAGAAGCATTCTGAGAGACTTCTTTCTGATCTGTGTATTCAACTAGGAGAATTGAACCTTACTCTTGATTGAAGAGTTTTGAAACACTCTGAAGTACCTGTAAGCGGACATTCTGAGAACTAAGGGGCCAATAGTGGGAAAAGGAATATCTTCAAATAAAAACTACACAGAAGCATTCTGCGAAACTTCTTTCTGAGTGGTGCATTCAAATAGCAGAGTTGAAACTTAGTTTTGATTGAGCATTTCTGAAACACTCTTTCTGTAGAAAGTGAATGCGGACATTCGGATCGCTAAGGGTCCTATAGTGGAAAAAAGAATATCTTCAAATAAAAACTACACAGAAGCATTCTGCGAAACTTCTTTCTCAACTTTGCATTTAACTAGCAGAATTGTACCTTAATTATGATTTAGGAGTTCTGAAACACTCTTTGTGTAGAAACTGCAAGTGGACATTCACAGCGCAAAGGGGCCTGTAGTGGAAAAAGGAATATCTTCAAATAAAAACTACACAGAAGCATTCTGTGAAACTTCTTTCTGATCTGTGCATTCCCCTAACAGAATTGAAAAGTACTTTTGATTGAGAAGTTCTGAAACTCTCTTTCTGTAGAAACTGAAAGCGGACCTTTGGAGCGCTAAGGGGCCTGTAGTGGAAAAAGGAATATCTTCAAATAAAAACTACAGAGAAGCATGCTGTGAAACTTCTTTGTGATCTGTACATTCAACTAACAGTGTTGAACCTTACTTTTGACTCAGAAGTTTTGAAACTCTCTTTCTATAGAAACTGCAAGAGGACATTTGGAGTGCTAAGAGGCCTGCAGTGAAAAAATTAATATCTTCAAATAAAAACTACACAGAAGCATTCTGCGAAACTTCCTTCTGATCTGTGCATTCAACTAGCAGAGCTGAACCTTACTTTTGATTGAGGAGTTTTGAAACACTCTATCTGTAGAAACTGCAAGGGGACATTTGGAGCGCTAAGGGGCCTTCAGTGAAAAAGGAATATCTTCAAATAAAAACTGCACAGAAGCATTCTGCGAAACTACTTTCTGACCTGTGCATTCAGATAGCAGAGTTGAACCTAACTTTTGAGAGGGGTGGAGCCACGATAGCCGAATAGGAACAGCTCCGGTCTCCAGCTCCCAGCCCCAGCGACACAGAAGACGGGTGATTTCTGCATTTCTGCTTGAGGTACTGGTTACATCTCACTAGGGAGTGCCTAACAGTGGGCGCAGGACAGTCGGTGAAGTGCACTGTGCACGAGCCGAAGCAGGTCGAGGCATTGACTCACTCGGGAAGTGCAAGGGGTCAGGGAGTTCCCTTTCCTAGTCAAAGAAAGGGGAAGCAGACGGCACCTGGAATATCGGGTCAGTCCCATCCTAATACTGCGCTTTTCCAACGGGCCTGGAAAACGGCACACTAGGAGATTGTGTCCCGCACCTGGCTCGGAGGGTCCTATGCCCACGGAGTCTCACTAATTGCTAGCACAGCAGTCTGAGATCAAGCTGCGAGGTGGCAGCGAGGCTGGGGGAGGGGCGCCAGCCATTACCCAGGCTTGCTTAGGTAAACAAAGCAGCCAGGAAGCTCGAACTGGGTGGAGCCCACCACAGCTCAAGGAGGCCTGCCTGCCTCTGTAGGCTCCACCTCTGGGGGCAGGGCACAGACAAACAAAAACTCTGCAAGAACTTCCACAGACTTAAGTGTCCCTGTCTGACTGACAGCTTTGAAGAGAGTAGTGGTTCTCCCAGCACGCAGCTGGAGATCTGAGAACGGTCAGACTGCCTCCTAAAGTGGGTCCCTCACCCCTGAGCAGCCTAACTGGGAGGCACCCCCCCAGTAGGGACAGACTGACGCCTCATTCAACCCGGTACTTCTCTGAGACAAAACTTTCAGAGGAACTATCAGACAGCTGAATTTGTGGTCTCACGAAAATCCGCTGTTCTGCAGCCACCGCTGCTGACACCCAGCCAAACAGGGTCTAGAGTGCACCTCTAGTAAACTCCAACAGACCTGCAGCTGAGGGTCCTGTCTGGTAGAAGGAAAACTAACAAACAGAAAGGACATCCACACCAAAAACCCATCTGTACATCACCATCATCAAAGACAAAAAGTAGATAAAACCACAAAGATGGGGAAAAAACAGACCAAAAAAACTGGAAACTCTAAAAAACAGAGCACCTCTCCTCCTCCAAAGGAACGCAGTTCCTCACCAGCAACGGAACAAAGCTGGATGGAGGATGACTTTGATGAGTTGAGAGAAGAAGGCTTCAGACGATCAAACTACTCTGAGCTACGAGAGGAAATTCAAAACAATAGCAAAGAAGTTAAAAACTTTGAAAAAAAAAATAGAAGAATGGATAACTAGAATAACCAATGGAGAGAAGGGCTTCAAGGAGCTGATGGAGCTGAAAGCCAAGTTTCGAGAACTACGCGAAGATTGCAGAAGACTCAGTAGCAGATGCGATCAACTGGAAGAAAGGGTATCGCTGATGGAAGATGAAATGAATGAAATGAAGAGAGAAGGGAAGTTTAGAGAAAAAAGGATAAAAAGAAATGAACAAAGCCTCCAAGAAATTTGGGACTATGTGAAAAGACCAAACCTACGTCTGATTGGTGTACCTGAAAATGATGGGGAGAATGGAACCAAGTTGGAAAACACTCTGCAAGATATTATCCAGGAGAACTTCCCCAATCTAGCAAGGCAGGCCAGCATTCAGATTCAGGAAATACAGAGAACGCCACAAAGATACTCCTCGAGAAGGGCAACTCCAAGACACATTATTGTCAGATTCACCAAAGTTGAAGTGAAAGAAAAAATGTTAAGGGCAGCCAGAGAGAAAGGTCGGGTTACCCACAAAGGGAAGCCCATCAGACTAACAGCTGATCTCTCAGCAGAAACTCTACAAGCCAGAAGAGAGTGGGGGCCGATATTCAACATTCTTAAAGAAAAGAATTTTCAACCCAGAATCTCCTATCCCGCCAAACTAAGCTTCATAAGTGAAGGAGAAATAAAACACTTTACAGACAAGCAAATGCTGAGTGATTTTGTCACCACCAGGCCTGCCCTAAAAGAGCTCCTGAAGGAAGCACTAAACATGGAAAGGAACAACCGGTACCAGCCACTGCAAAAACATGCCAAATTGTAAAGACCATCGAGACTAGGAAGAAACTATAGCAACTAACGAGCAAAATAACCAACTAACATCATAATGACAGGATCAGATTCACACATAACAATATTAACATTTAATGTAAATGGGCTAAATGCTCCATTCAAAAGACACAGACTGGCAAACTGGATAAGGAGTCAGGACCCATCAGTGTGCTGTATTCAGGAAACCCATCTCACGTGCAGAGACACACATAGACTCAAAATAAAGGGATGGAGGAAGATCTATCAAGCAACTGGAAAACAAAAAAAGGCAGGGGTTGCAATCCTAGTCTCTGATAAAATAGACTTTAAACCAACAAAGATCAAAAGAGACAAAGAAGGCCATTACATAATGGTAAAGGGATCAATTCATCAAGAAGAGCTAACTATCCTAAATATATATGCACCCAACACAGGAGCACCCAGATTCATAAAGCAAGTCCTGAGTGACCTACAAAGGGACTTAAACTCCCACACAATAATAATGGGAGATTTTAATACCCCACTGTCAGCATTAGACAGATCAACGAGACAGAAAGTTAAGAAGGATATCCAGGAATTGAACTCAGCTCTACATAAAGTGGACCTAATAGACATCTACAGAACTCTCCACCCCAAGTCAACAGAATATACATTTTTTTCAGCACCACACCACACCTATTCCAAAATTGACCACATAGTTGGAAGTAAAGCTCTCCTCAGCAAATGTAAAAGAACAGAAATTATAACAAACTGTCTCTCAGACCACAGTGCAATCAAACTAGAACTCAGGATTAAGAAACTCACTCAAAACCGCTCTACTACATGGAAACTGAACAACCTGTTCCTGAATGACTATTGGGTACATAATGAAATGAAGGCAGAAATAAAGATGTTCTTTGAAACCAACGAGAACAAAGACACAACATACCAGAATCTCTGGGACACATTCAAAGCAGTGTGTAGAGGGAAATTTAGAGCACTAAATGCCCACAAGAGAAAGCAGGAAAGATCCAAAATTGACTCCCTAACATCACAATTAAAAGAACTAGAAAAGCAAGAGCAAACACATTCAAAAGCTAGCAGAAGGCTAGAAATAACTAAAATCAGAGCAGAACTGAAGGAAATAGAGACACAAAAAACCCTTCAAAAAATTAATGAATCCAGGAGCTGGTTTTTTGAAAAGATCAACAAAATTGATGGACCGCTAGCAAGACTAATAAAGAAAAAAAGAGAGAAGAATCAAATAGATGCAATAAAAAACGAAAAAGGGGATATCACCACCGATCCCACAGAAATACAATCTACCATCAGAGAACCTAACTTTTGATAGAGCAGTTCGGAAACACTCTTTCTGTAGATACTGCAAGCGGACATTCGGAACACTATGAGGCCTACAGTAGAAAAAGGAATCTCTTCAAATGAAAACTACACACAAGCATACTGCTAAACTTCTTTCTGATCTGTGCATTCAACTAGCAGAGTTGAACCTTACTTTTGATTCAGAAGTTCAGAAACTCTCTTTCGGTAGAAACTGCAAGCGGACATTCGGAGCACTATGGGGCCTATAGTGGAAAGAGGAATATCTTCAAATAAAAACTACACAGAAGCATTCTGCGAAACTTCTTTCAGATCTGTGCATTCAGGTAGCAGAATTGAAAATAACTTTTGATTGAGCAGTTCTGAAACACTGTTTCTGGAGATACTGAAAGCGGACATTCGGAGCACTAAGGTGTCTACAGTGGAAAAAGGAATATCTTCAAATAAAAACTACACAGAAGAATTCTGCAAAACTTCTTTCTGCTCAGTGCATTCAACTAGCTGAGTTGATCTTTACTTTTGATTGAGCAGTTCTGAAACTTTCTTTCTGCAGAAACTGCAAGTGGACATACGGAGCGCTGTGAATGTGTAGTTTTATTTGAAGATATTCCTTTTTTCACTATAGGCCCCTTAGCGCTGCGAATGTCCACTTGCAGTTTCTACAGAAAGAGTGTTTCAGACTAGCTCAATCAAAAGTAAGGTTCAACTCTGTTAGTTTCATGCATAGATCAGAAAGAAGTTTCACAGAATGCTTCTGTGTAGTTTTTATTTGAAGATATTCCTTTCTCCACTATAGGCCCCGTAGCGTTCTGAATATCCGCTTGCAGTTATTACAGAAAGAGTGATTCAGAACTACTCCATCAAAAGTAAGGTTCAACCCTGTTACTTGAATGCACGGATCAGAAAGAAGTCTCACAGAATGGTTCTGCGTAGTTTTTATTTGAAAATATTTCCTTTTTCCACTATGGGCCCCTTAGCCCTCCGAATGTTCGCTTGCAGGTTCTACAGAAAGAGTGTTTCAGAACTCCTCTATAAAAAGTAAGGTTCACCTCTGTTAGCTGAATGCACAGACCAGAAAGAAGTTTCACAGAATGCTTCTGTGTAGTTTTTATTTGAAGATATTCCTTTTTCCACTATAGGCCCCTTAACGCTCCGAATGTCCCCTGCAGTTTGTAGAGAAAGAGTGTTTCAGAACACCTCAATCAAAAGTAAGGTTCAACTCTGTTAGTTGAATGCACAGATCAGAATGAAGTTTCACAGAATGCTTCTGTGTAGTTTTTATTTGAAGATATTCTTTTTCCACCATAGGCCCCGTAGCGCTCCGAATGTCCGCCTGCAGTTTCTACAGAAAGAGTGTTTCAGAACTGCTCAATCAAAAGTTAGATTCAACTCTGTTAGTTGAATGCACAGATTAGAAAGAAGTTTTACCAGAATGCATCTGTGTAGTTTTTATTTGAAGACATTCCTTTTTCCACCATAGGCCCCTGAGCGCTCCGAATGTCTGCTTGCAGTTTCTACAGAAAAAGTGTTTCAGAACTGCTCAATCAAAAGTTAATTTCAAGTCTGTTCGTTGAATGCACAGATCAGAAAGAAGATTCACAGAATGCTTCGATGTAGTTTTTATTTGAAGATAATCGTTTTTCCACTATAAGCCCCTTAGCGCTCCGAATGTCCGCTTGCAGTTTCTTCAGAAAAAGTGTCTCAGAACTCTGCAATTAAAAATAAGTTTCAACTCTGTTAGTTGAACGCACAGATGAGAAAGGAGTTTCACAGAATGCTTCTGTGTAGTTTTTATTTGAAGATATTCCTTTCTCCACTCTAGAACCCTTAGCGCTCCGAATGTCTGCTTGCAGTTTCTATAGAACGAGAGTGTCAGAAGTCCTCAATCAAAAGTAAGGTTCAACTCTGTTAGTTGAACGCACAGATGAGAAAGGAGTTTCACAGAATGCTTCTGTGTAGTTTTTATTTGAAGATATTCCTTTCTCCACTATAGAACCCTTAGCGCTCCGAATGTCCGCTTGCAGTTTCTATAGAACGAGAGTGTCAGAACTCCTCAATCAAAAGTAAGGTTCAACTCTGTTAGTTGAAAGCACAGATCAGAAAGAAGTTTCACAGAGTGCTTCTGTATAGTTTTTATTTGAAGATATTCCTTTTTCCACAATAGGCCCCTTTGTGTTTCGAATATCCGCTTGCAGTTTCCACAAAAAGAGTGTTTCAGAACTCCTCAATAAAAAGTAAGGTTCAATTCTGATAGTTGAATGCACAGATAAGAAAGGAGTTTCAAAGAATACTTCTGTGTAGTTTTTATTTGAAGATATTCCTTTTTCCACTATAGGCCCCTTAGCGCTCTGAATGTTCCCTGCAGTTTGTAGAGAAAGAGTGTTTCAGAACACCTCAATCAAAAGTAAGGTTCAACTCTGTTAGTTGAATGCACAGATCAGAATGAAGTTTCACAGTATGCTTCTGTGTAGTTTTTATATGAAGATATTCCTTTTTCCACTATAGTCCCCTTAGCAATCCGAATGTCCGCCTGCAGTTTCTACAGAAAGAGTGTTTCAGCACTGCCCAATCAAAAGTTAGGTTCAACTCTGTTAGTTGAATGCACAGGCCCCAAAGAAGTTTGACAGAATGCTTCTGTATAGTTTTTATATGAAGATATTACATTTTCCACTATAGGCCTCATAGCGATAAGAATGTAGGCATGCAGTTTCTACAAAAACAGTGTTTGAGAACTGCTCAATCAAAAGTAAGGTTCAAATCTGTTAGTTCAATGCACAGATCAGAAAGAAGTATCACAGAATGCTTCTGTGTAGTTTTTATTTGAAGATATTCCTTTTTCCACTATAGGCGCCTTAGCGCACCGAATGTCTGCTTGCAGTTTCTACAGAAAGAATGTTTCAGAACTGCTCAATCAAAAGTAAGGGTCAACTCTGTTAGTTGAATGCACAGATCAGAAAAGTTTCACAGAATGCTTCTGTGTGGTTTTTATTTGAAGATATTGCTTTTTCCACTATAGGCCCCTTAGCGCTCCGAATGTCCGCTGGCAGTTTGTACAGAAAGAGTGTTTCAGAACTGCTCAATCGAAAGTTAGTTTCAACTCTGTTTGTTGAATCCACAGATAAGAAAGAAGTTTCACAGAATGCTTCGGTGTAGTTTTTATTTGAAGATAATCCTTTTTCCACTATAAGCCCCTTAGCGCTCCGAATGTCCGCTTGCAGTTTCTACAGAAAAAGTGTTTCAGAACTCTGCAATCAAAAGCAAGGTTCAAATCTGTTAGTTGAATGCACAGATAAGAAAGGACTTTCACAGAATGCTTCTGTGTAGTTTTTATTTGAAGATATTCCTTTTTCACTACAGGCCACTTAGGGCTCCGAATATCCGCTTGCACTTTCGACAGAAAGAGTGTTTCAGAACTGCTCAATCAAAAGTAACGTTCAAATCTGTTAATTGAATGCACGAATCAGAAAGCAGTTTCACAGAATGCTCCTGTGCAGTTTTTATTTGAGCATATACCTTTTTCCACTATAGGCCCCAGAGCACTCCAAATGTCCGCTTGCAGTATTTACAGAAAGAGTGTTTCAGAACTGCTCAATCAAAAGTAAGGTTCAACTCTCTTAGTTGAATGAACAGATCAGAAACAAGTTTCACAGAATGATTCTGTGTAGTTTTTTTTGAATATATTCCTTTTTCCAATACAGGCCCCTTAGAGCTCTGAATGTCCGCTTTCAGTTTCTATAGAAAGAGTGTGTCAGAACTGCTCAATCAAAAGTTAAGTTCAACTCTGTTAGTTTAATGCTCAAATCAGAAAGAAGTTTCACAGAATGCAACTGTGTAGTTTTTATTTGAAGATATTCCTTTTTCCACTATAGCCCCCTTAACACTCCGAATGTCCGCTTGCAGTTTCTAGAGAACGAGTGTTTCAGGACTCCTCAATCAAAAGTAAGGTTCAACTCTGTTAGTTGAAAGCACAGATGAGAAAGAAGTTTCACAGAATACATCTGTGTAGTTTTTATTTGAAAATAATCCTTTTTCCAATAAAGGCCCCTTTGTGCTTCGAATATACGCTTGCAGTTTCTCCAGAAAGAGGGTTTCAGAACTCCTCAATCAAAAGTAAGGTTCAACTCTGTTAATTGAATGCACGAATCAGAAAGCAGATTCACAGAATGCTTCTGTGTAGTTTTTATATGAAGATATTCCTTTTTCCACTATATGCCCCTTAGTGCACCAAATGTACGCTTGCAGTTTCGACAGAAAGAGTGTTTCAGAACTGCTCAATCAAAAGTAAAGTTCAACTCTGTTAGTTGAATGCACAGGTCAGAAAGAAGCTTCACAGAGTACTGCTGTGTAGTTTTTATCTGAAAATATTCCTTTTTCCACTATAGGCCCCTCAGCGCTCAGAATGTCCCCTGCAGTTTGTAGAGAAAGAGTGTTTCAGAAGACCTCTATCAAAAGTAAGGTTCAACTCTGTTAGTTGAATGCACAGATCAGAGAGAAGATTCACAGAATGCTTCTGTGTAGTTTTTATTTGAAGATATTCCTTTTTCCACTATAGGCCCCATTGCGGTTCCAATATCCGCTTGCAGTTTCTACAGAAAGAGTGATTCAGAACTCCTCAATCAAAAGTAAGTTTCAACTCTGATAGTTCAATGCACAGATGAGAAATGTGGTTTCACAGAATGCTTCTGTGTAGTTTTTATTTGAAGATATTCCTTTTTCCACTATAGGCCCCATAGCGCTCTGATTGTCCCATGCAGTTTGTAGAGAAAGAGTGTTTCAAAACTGCTCAATCAAAAGTAAGGTTCAACTCTGTCAGTTGAATGCATAGATCAGAAAGAAGTTTCACAGAATGCTTCTGTGTAGTTTTTAATGAAGATATTACTTTTTCCAATATAGGCCCCTTAGCGCTCCGATTGTCCACATTCAGTTTCTACAGAAAGAATTTTTCAGACCTGCTCAATCAAAAGTAACGTTCAACATTGTTAGTTGAATGTACAGATCAGAAAGAAGTTTCACAGAATGCTTCTGTGTAGTTTTTATTTGAAGATACTCCTTTTTTCACTATAGGCCCCTTAGCGCTGCGAATGTCCACTTGCAGTTTCTACAGAAAGAGTGTTTCAGACCTGCTCAATCAAATGTAAGGTTCAACTCTGTTAGTTTAATGCAGAGATCAGAAAGAAGTTCCACAGAATGCTTCTGTGTAGTTTTTATTTGAAGAAATTCCTTTATCCAGTATAGAACGCTTAGCGCTCGGATTGTCCGCTTGCAGTTTCTACAGAAAGAGAATTTCAGAAGTGCTCAATCAAAGTAAGTTTCAACTCTGTTAGTTGAATGCAGAGATCAGAAAGAAGCTTCACAGAGTACTTCTGTGTAGTTTTTATTTGAAGATATTCCTTTTTCCACTATGGGCCCCTTATCGCTCCGAATGACCGCTTGCAGTTTCTACAGAAAGAGTGTTTCAGAAATCCTCAATCAAAAGTAAGGTTCAACTCTGTTAACTGAATGCACAAATCAGAAAGCAGTTTCACAGAATGCTTCTGTGTGGTTTTGATTTGAAGATAATCCTTTTTCTACTATAGGCCCCTTAGCGCTCCTAATGTCCGCTGGCAGTTTCTTCAGATACAGTGTTTCAGAACTCCTCAATCAAAAGTAGGGTTCAACCCTGTTAGTTGAATGCACAGATAAGAAAGGAGTTTCACGGAATGCTTCTGTGTAGTTTTTGTTTGAAGATATTCCTTTTTCACTACAGGCCACTTCGTGATCCGAATGTCCTCTTGCACTTTCTTCAGAAAGACTGTTTCAGAACTGCTCAATCAAAAGTAACGTTCAACTCTGTTAGTTGAATGCATAGATCAGGAAGTAGCTTCACAGAATACTTCTGTGTAGTTTTTATTTGAATATATTCCTTTTTCCATTATAGGCCCCTTAGCCCTCTGAATGTCCGCTTCCAGGTTCTTCAGAAAGAGTGTTTCAGAACTCCTCAATATAAAGTAAGATTCAACTCTGTTAGTTGAATGGACAGATCAGAAAAAGTTTCACAGAATGCTTCTGTGTAGTTTTTATTTGAAGATATTCCTTATTCCACTCTAGGCCCATTAGTGCTCTGAGTGTCCGCTTGCATTTCCTACAGAAAGACTGTTTCAGAACTCCTCAAACTAAAGTAACCTTCAACTCTGTTAGTTGAATGCACAGATCAGAAAAAGTTTCACAGAAAGCTTCTGTGTAGTTTTTAATTGAACATATTCCTTTTTCCACTATAGGCCAATTAGTGCTCTAAATGTCCGCTGGCAGTTTCTACAAAAAGAGTGTTTCAGAATTATGCAATCAAAAGTAAGTTTCAACTCTGTTAGTTGAATGCACAGATCAGTAAGAAGTTTCACAGAAAGCTTCTATGTAGTTTTTAATTGAACATATTCCTTTTTCCACTATACGCCCCTTAGAGCTCCGAATGTCCTCTTGCAGTTTCTAAATTAAGAGTGTTTCAGAACTGCTCAATAAAACGCAAGCTTGAACTCTGTTAGTTGACAGCACAGATCAGAAAGAAGTTTCAAATAATGCTTCTGTGTAGTTGTTATATGAAGATATTCCTATTCCCAATATAGGCCACTTAGCGCTCCGAATGTCCGCATGCAGTTTCTACAGAAAGAGTGTTTCAGAACTCATCAATCAATAGTAAGGTTCAACTCTGTTAGTTGAATGCACAGATCAGAATGAAGTTTCACAGAAGGCTTCTGCATAGTTTTTATTTGAAGATACACCTTTTTCCACTATAGGCCCCTTAGCGCTCCGATTGTCCACTTGCGGTTTCTACAGAAAGAGTGTTTCAGACCTGCTAAATCAAAACTAAGGTTCAACTCTTTTAGTGGAATGCACATATCAGAAAGTAGTTTCACAGAATGCTTCTGTGTAGTTTTTATATGAAGATATTCCTTTTTCCACTATAGGCGCCTTAGCGCTGTGAATGTTCACTTGCAGATTCTACAGAAAGAGTGTTTCAGACCTGCTCAATCAAAAGTATGGTTCAACTCTGTTAGTTTAATGCAGAGATCAGAAAGAAGTTTCACAGAATGCTTCTGCGTAGTTTTTATTTGAAGAAATTCCTTTATCCACTATAGGACGCTTAGCGCTCTGAATGTCCGCTTGCAGTTTCTACAGAAAGAGGGTTTCAGAACTGCTCAAAGTTAGTTTCAACTCTGTTAGTTGAATGCACAGATCAGAAAGAAGTTTCACCGAGTACTTATGTGTAGTTTTTATTTGAAGTTATTCCTTTTTCCACGACAGGCCATTAAGTCTCCGAATGTCCGCTTGCAGTTTCTACAGAAAGAGTGTATCAGAACTCCTCAATCAAATGTAAGGTTCAACCCTGTTAATTGAATGCAAGAATCAAAAAGCAGTTTTACAGAATGCTTCTGTGTGGTTTTTATTTGAATATATTCCTTTTTCCACTATAGGACCCTTAGCGCTCCGAATGTCCGCTTGCAGTTTCTACAGATGGAGTGTTTCAGAACTGCTCAATCATAAGTGAGTTTCAACTCTGTTAGTTGAATGCACAGATGAGAATGAAGTTTCACAGAATGCTTCGGTGTAGTTTCTATTTGAAGATAAACATTTTTCCGCTGTAAGTCCCTTAGCGCTCCGAATGTCCGCTTGCAGATTGTACAGAAAAAGTGTTTCAGAACTCCGCAATCAAAAGTAAGGTTCAACTCTGTTAGTTGAATGCACAGATAAGAAAGGAGTTCCAAAGAATGCTGCTGTGTAGTTATTATTTGAATATATTCCTTTTTCACTACAGGCCACTTAGCGCACCGAATGTCCGCTTGCACTTTCTACAGAAAGAGTGTTTCAGAACTGCTCAATCAAAAGTAAGCTTCAACTCTGTTAGTTGAATGCACAGATCACAAAGTAGCTTCACAGAATACTTCTGTGTAGTTTGCATTTGAAGGTAATCCTTTTTCCACGATAGGCCCCTTAGCACTCTGAGTGTCCGCTTGCAGTTCCTACAGAAGACTGTTTCAGAACCCCTCAATCAAAAGTAAGGTTCAACTCTGTTAGTTGAATGCACAGATCAGAAAGAAGTTTTACAGAATGCTTGTGTATAGTTTTTATTTGAAGGTATTACTTTTTCCACGATAGGCCCCTTAGCGCTCTGTCTCCTTGCAGTTCCCACAGAAAGACAGTTTCAGAATTCCTCAATCAAAAGAAAGGTTCAACTCTGTTAGTTGAATGCACAGATAAGAAAGAAGTTTCACAGAATGCTTCTGTGTAGTTTTTTATGAAGATATTCCTTTTTCCACTATAGGCCCCTTAGCGCTCCGAATGTCCGCTTGCAGTTTCTACTGAGACAGTGTTTCAAAACTGCTCAATCAAAAGTAAGGTTCAACTCTGTCAGTTGAATGCATAGATCAGAAAGAAGTTTCACAGAATGCTTCTGTGTAGTTTTTATTTGAAGGTATTACTTTTTCCAATATAGGCCCCTTAGCGCTCCGATTGTCCACTTTCAGTTTCTACAGAAAGAGTGTTTCAGACCTGCTCAATCAAAAGTAACATTCAACTCTCTTAGTTGAATGCACAGATCAGAAAGAAGTTGCACAGAATGCTTCTGTGTAGTTTTTATTTGAAGAAACTTCTTTATCCACAATAGATCGCTTAGTGCTCCGAATGTCCGCTTGCAGTTTCTACAGAAAGAGAATTTCAGAAGTGCTCAATCAAAGTAAGTTTCAACTCTGTTAGTTGAATGCAGAGATCAGAAAGAAGCTTCACAGAGTACTTCTGTGTAGTTTTTATTTGAAGATATTCCTTTTTCCACTATAGGCCCCTTATGCTCTGAATGTCCGCTTGCAGTTTCTACAGAAAGAGTGTTTCAGAAACCCTCAATCAAAAGTAAGGTTCAACTCTGTTAACTGAATGCACAAATCAGAAAGCAGTTTCACAGAATGCTTTTGTGTTGTTTTGATTTGAAGATATTCCTTTTTCTACTATAGGTCCCTTAGCGCTCCAAATGTCCACTTGCAGTGTCTTCAGATAGAGTATTTCAGAACTCCTCAATCAAAAGCAGGGTTCAACCCTGTTAGTTGAATGCCCAGATAAGAATGGAGTTTCACAGAAACCTTCTGTGTAGTTTTTATTTGAAGATATTCCTTTTTCACTGCAGGCCACTTAGTGCTCCGAATGTCCGCTTGCACTTTCTACATAAAGAGTGTTTCAGAATTGCTCAATGAAAAGTAACGTTCAACTCCGTTAGTTGAATGCACAGATCAGAAAGTAGCTTCACAGAATATTTCTGTGTAATTTTTATTTGAAGATATTTGTTTTTCCACTATAGTCCCCTTTGAGCTTCGAATATCCGCTTGCAATTTCTACAGAAAGTGTGTTTCAGAAATCCTCAATCAAAAGTAAACTTCAACTCTGATAGTTGAATGCACAGGTAAGAAAGATAGTGTCACAGAATCCTTCTGGGTAGTTTTTATTTGAAGATATTCCTTTTTCCACTGTAGTCCCCTTAGCGCTCTGTTTGTCCCCTGCAGTTTGTAGAGAAAGAGGGTTTCAGCACACCTCAATCAAAAGTAAGGTTCAACTCTGTTAGTTGAATGCACAGATAAGAATGAAGTTTCACAGAATGCTTCTTTGTAGTTTTTATTTGAAAATATTCCTTTTTCCACTATAGTCCCTGTAGCGCTCCTAATGTCCGACTGCAGTTTCTGTAGAAAGAATGTTTCAGAACTGCTCAATCAAAAATTAGGTTCAACTCTGTTAGATGAATGCACACATCAGAAAATTTTCACAGAATGCTTCTGTGTAGTTTTTATTTGAAGATATTCCTTTTTTCACTGTAGGCCCCTTAGCTCACCGAATGTCCACTTGCAGTTTCTTCAGAAAGAGTGTTTCAGTCCTCCTCATTCAAAAGTAAGGTTCAACTCTGTTAGTTGAATGCACAGGTCAGAAAGAAGGTTCACAGAAAGCTTCAGTGTAGTTTTTATATGAAGATATTTTTTCTTCCACTATAGGACCCTTAGTGCTCCGAATGTCCGCTAGCAGTTTCTACACATACAGTGTTTCAGAATTCCTCAATCAAAAGTAAGATTCAACTCTGTTAGTTTAATGCACAGGTCAGAAAGAAGTTTCACAGAATGCTTCTGTGTGGTTTTTATATGAAGATATTACTTTTTCCACTAAAAGTCCCTTAGCGCTCCGAATCTCCGCTTGCAGTTTCTACAGAAAGAGTGTTTCAGAACTGCTCAATCAAAAGTAAGGTTCAACTCTGTTAGTTTAATGCACAGATCAGAAAGAAGTTTCACAGAGTGCTTCTGTGTAGTTTTCATTTGAAGATATTCCTTTTTCCACTGTAGTCCCCTTAGCGCACCGAATGTCCACTTGCAGTTTCTTCACATAGAGTGTTTCTGAACTGCTCAATGAAAAGTAAGCTTAAACTCTGTTAGTTGAATGCACAGAAAAGAAGGAAGTTTCACAGAATGGTTCTGTGTAGTTTTTATTTGAGGATATTCCTTTTTCCACTATAGACTCCTTAGCGCTCTGAATGTCCACTTGCAGTTTCTACAGAAAGAGTGTTTCAGAACTGCTCAATCAAAGGTAAACATCAACTCTGTTAGTTGAATGCACAGAACAGAAAGAAGTTTCACAGAATGCTTCTGTGTAGTTATTATCTGAGGATATTCCATTCTCCACTATAGGCCCCTTAGGGCTCCAAATGTCCACTTGCAGTTTTAACAGAAAGTGTGTTTCAGAACTCATCAATCAAACGTAAGGTTCAACTCTGTTAGTTGAATGCACAGAACAGAAAGAAGTTTCACAGAATGCTTCTGTGTAGTTTTTATTTGAAGATATTTGTTTTTCCACTATAGGCCCCTTAGCGCTCCGAATGTCCACTTGCAGTTTCTACAGAAAGAGTGTTTCAGAACTGCTCAATCAAAGGTAAGCATCATCTCTGTTAGTTGAATGCACAGAACAGAAAGAAGTTTCACAGAATGCTTCTGTGTAGTTATTATCAGAGGATATTCCATTCTCCACTATAGGCCCCTTAGGGCTCCAAATGTCCACTTGAAGTTTTAACAGAAAGTGTGTTTCAGAACTCATCAATCAAACGTAAGGTTCAACTCTGTTAGTTGAATGCACAGAACAGAAAGAAGTTTCACAGAATGCTTCTGTGTAGTTTTTATTTGAACATATTTCTTTTTCCACTCTAAGCCCCTCAGAACTCCGAATGTCCAGTTGCAGTTTCTACAGAAAGAGTGTTTCAAAACTCCCCAATCAAAAGAAACGTTCAACTCTTCTAATTGAATGCACAGATCAGAATGAAGTCTCGCAGAATGCTTCTGTGTAGTTTTTATTTGAAGATATTCCTTTTACCACTATAGGACCCTTAGCGTTCCGAAATTCCGCTTGCAGTTTCTACAGAAAGAGAGTTTCAGAGCTTCTCCATCAAAAGTAAGGTTCAACTCGGATAGTTGAATGCACAGATCAGAAAGAAGTTTCACAGAATGCTTCTGTGTAGTTTTTATTTGAAGATATTCCTTTTTCCACTCTAGGCCCCTTAGCGTTCCGAAATTCCACTTACAGTTTCTACAGAAAGAGTGTTTCAGAACTGCTCAATCTAAACTAAAGTTCAACTCTGTTAGTTGAATGGAGAGATCAGAAGGAAGTTTCACAGAATGCTTCTGTGTAGTTTTTATTTGAAGATATTCCTTTTTCCCCTGTATGCCCATTAACGCTCCGAATGTACACTTGCAGTTTCTACAGAAAGAGTGTTTCAGAACTGCTCAATCAAAACTAAAGTTCAACTCTGTTAGTTGAATGGACAGATCAGAGGGAAGTTTCACAGAATGCTTCTGTGCAGTTTTTAATTGAAGGTATCCCTTTTTCCACTATAGGCCCCTTGGCGCTCTGAATGTCCACTTGCAGTTTCTCCAGAAAGAGTGTTTTAGAACTGCCCAATCTAAAGTAAGTTTCAACTCTGTTAGTTGAATTCACAGATCAGAACGATGGTTCACAGAATGCTTCTGTGTAGTTTTTATTTGAAGATATTCCTTTTTCCCCTGTATGCCCATTAACGCTCCGAATGTACACTTGCAGTTTCTACAGAAAGAGTGTTTCAGAACTGCTCAATCAAAACTAAAGTTCAACACTGTTAGTTGAATGGACAGATCAGAGGGAAGTTTCACAGAATGCTTCTGTGCAGTTTTTAATTGAAGGTATTCCTTTTTCCACTATAGGCCCCTTGGCGCTCTGAATGTCCACTTGCAGTTTCTCCAGAAAGAGTGTTTTAGAACTGCCCAATCTAAAGTAAGTTTCAACTCTGTTAGTTGAATTCACAGATCAGAACGATGGTTCACAGAATGATTCTGTGTAGTTTTTTTTTGATGATATACTTTTTTCCTGTATGGGACTCTTAGGGCTCTGAATGTCCACCTGCAGTTTCTACAGAAAGAGTGTTTCAGAAGTGCTCAATCAAACCTACGGTTCAAATCTGTTAGTTGGATACAGAGATCAGAAAGAAGTTTCTGAGAATGCTTCTGTGTAGTTTATATTTGAAGATATCCCTTTTTCCTCTGTTGGCCCCTCAGCGTTCTGAATGTCCAATTGCAATTCCTACAGAAAGAATCTTTCAGAACTGCTCAATCAAAAGTAAGATACAACCCTGTTAGTTGAATGCACAGATGAGAAAGTAGTTTCCCAGAATACTTCTCTGTAGTTTTTATTTGAAGATATTCCTTTTTCCACTATATGCCCATTAACGCTCCGAATGTATACTTGCAGATCCTACAGAAAGAGTATTTTAGAAGTGCTCAATCAAAACTAAGGTTTAAATATGTTAGTTGAATACACAGATCAGAAAGAAGTTTCACAGAATGCTTCTGTGTAGTTTCTATTTGAAGATATTCCTTTTTCCACTATAGGCCGCTTAGCGCTCTGAATGTCCACTTGCAGTTTCTACAGAAAGAGTGTTTCAGAACTCCTCAATCAAAAGTAAGGTTCAACACTGTTAGTTGAATGCACACTTCAGAATGAAGTTTCACAGAATGCTTCTCTGTATTTTTTATTTGAAGATATTCCTTTTTCCACTATATGCCCATTAACGCTCCGAATGTATACTTGCCGTTTCTACAGAAAGAGAGTTTCAGAACAGCTCAATCAAAAGGAAGGTTCAACTCTGTTAGTTGAATGCACAGATCAGAAAGAAGTTTTTCAGAATGCTTCTGTGTAGCTTTTATTTGAAGATATCCCTTTTCCCAATATAGGCCCCTCAGCGCTCTGATTTTCCAATTGAAATTTCTACAGAAAGAGTCTTTCAGAACTGCTAAATCAAAACTTAGATTCAACTCTGTTAGTTGAATGCACAGATCAGAAAGTAGTTTCACAGAATGCTTCTGTGCAGTTTTTATTTGAACATATTCTTTTTTCCACTATTGTGCCCTTACCGTTCCAAATGTCCACTTTTAGTTTCTACAGAAAGAGTGTTTCTGAGTTGATCAATGAAAAATAAGGGTCAACTCTGTTATTTGAATGCACAGATCAGAAAAAAGTTTCACAGAATGCTTCTCTGTAGTTTTTATTTGAAGATATTCATTTTTCTACTATAGGCCCCTTAATGCTCCGAATGTCCACTTGCAGTTTCTACAGAATGAGTGGTTCAGAATTGCTCAATCAACAGTAAGGTTCAACTATGTTAGTTGAATGCACAGATCAGAAAGAAGTTTCACAGAATGCTTCTGTGTAGTTTTTATTTGAAGGTATTCCTTTTTCCACTATGGACCCATGAGCGCTCTGAATATCCACTTGCATTTTCTTCAGAAAGAGTGTTCAGAACTGCTCAATCAAATGTAAGGTTCAACTCTTTTAGTTGAAAGCACAGATCAGGAAGAAGTTTCACAGAATGCTTCTGTGCAGTGTTTATTTGAAGATATTCCTTTTTCCACTATTGTCCCCTTAGCGATCCGAAAGTCCACTTGCAGCTTGTACAGAAAGAGTGTTTCTGAACTGCTCAATCAAAAGTAAGGTTCAACCCTGTTATTTGAATGCACAGATCAGAAAGGAGTTTCACAGAATGCTTCTGTGTAGTTTTTATTTGAAGCTATTCCTTTTTCCACTATAGGACTTTGCGCTCCAAATGTGCACTTGCAGTTTCTACAGAAAGAGAATTTCAGAACTTCTCCATCAAAAGTATGGTTCAACTCTGTTAGTGGAATGCAAATATCAGAGAGTAGTTTCACAGAATGCTTCTGTGTAGTTTTTATTTGAAGATATTCCTTTTTCCACTAAAGGCCCCTTAGAGTTCCGAATGTCCAAATGCTGGTTCTACAGAAAAAGTGTTTCAGAACTGCTCAATCAAAAGTAGGTTTCAATTGTGTTAGTTGAATGCACATATCAGAAAGCAGTTTCACAGAATACTTCTGTGTAGTTTTTATTTGAAGGTATTCCTTTTTCCACTATAGGACTCTTATCACCCCGAATGCCCACTTGCAGTTTCTACAGAAAGAGGGTTTCAGAACTGCTCAATCAAAAGTAAGTTTCAACTCTGTTAGTTGAATGCACAGATGAGAAAGATGTTTCACAGGATGCTTATGTGTAGTTTTTATTTAATAATATTCTTTTTTCCACTATAGGCCACTTAGCGCTCCGAATGTCCATTTGCAGTTTCTACAGAAAGGGTGTTTCAGAACTCCGCAGTCAAAAGAAATGTTCAACTCTGTTATTTGAATGCACAGATCAGAAAGAAGTTTCACAGAATGCTTCTATGTATTTTTTATTTCAAGATATTCTTTTTTCCACTATAGGCCCCTTAGCACTCAGAATGTCCAGGTGCAGTTTCTACAGAAAGAGTGTTTAAGAACTGGTCAATAAAAAGTAAGGTTCTATCCTGTTAGTTGAAAGCACATATCAGAAAGGACTTTCAGAGAATGCTTATGTGTAGTTATTATTTGATGATATTCATTTTTCCACTATAGGCCCTATTGCGCTCTGAATGTCCATTTGCAGTTTCTACAGAAAGAGTCTTTCAGAACTCCTCAGTCAAAAGTAAGGTTCAACTCTGTTAGTTGAATGCACAGATCAGGAAGAAGTTTCACAGAATTCTTCTCTGCAGTTTTTATTTGAAGATATTCCTTTTTCCACTATTGTCCCATTAGCGCTCCGAATGTCCACTTGCAGTTTCTGCAGAAAGAGTGTTTCAGAACTGCTCAATCACAAGTAAGCTTCAACTCTGTTAGTTGAATGCACAGAACAGAAAGAAGTTTCACAGAATCCTTCTGTGTAGTTTTTATTTGAAGATATTCCATTTTCCAAGAAGGCCCATTAGCGCTCAGAATGTCCAACGGCAGTTTCTACAGAAAGAGTGTTTCAGAACTGCTCAATCAAAAGTAAGCTTCAACTCTGTTAGTTGAATGCACAGAAAAGAAGGAAGTTTCACAGAATGCTTCTGTGTAGTTTTTATTTTAGGATATTCCTTTTTCCAGTATAGGCTCCTTAGCGCTTCGAATGTCCACTTGCAGTTTCTACAGAAAGAATGTTTCAGAACTGCTCAATCAAAGGTAAGCATCAAATCTGTTAGTTGAATTCACAGAACAGAAAGAAGTTTCACAGAATTCTTCAGTGTAGTTATTATCTGAGGATATTCCGTTCTCCACTATAGGCCCCTTAGGGCTCCAAATGTCCACTTGCAGTTTTAACAGAAAGTGTGTTTCAGAACTCATCAATCAAACGTAAGGTTCAACTCTGTTAGTTGAATGCACAGAACAGGAAGAAGTTTCACAGAATGCTTCTGTGTAGTTTTATTTGAACATATTCCTTTTTCCACTCTAAGCCCTCAGAACTCCGAAAGTCCAGTTGCAGTTTCTACAGAAAGAGGGTTTCAGAACTGCTCAATCAAAAGTAAGCTTCAACTCTGTTAGTTGAATGCACAGAACAGAAAGATCTTTCACAGAATGCTCAGTGTAGTTTTTGTTTGAGGATATTGCTTTTCCACTATAGGCCGCTTAGCGCTCTGAGTGTCCACTTGCAGTTTCAACAAAAAGAGTCTTTCAGAACTACTCAATCAAAAGTAAGCTTCAACTCTGTTAGGTGAATGCACAGAACAGAAAGATGTTTCACAGAATGCCTCTGTGTAGTTTTTGAGGATATTCATTTTTCCACTATAGGCCCCTTAGTGCTCCGATTGTCCACTTGCAGTTTCTGCAGAAGGAGGTTTCAGAACTGCTCAAACGTAAGGTTCAATTCTTTTAGTTGAATGCACAGAACAGGAAGAAGTTTCACAGAATGCCTCTGTGTAGTGTTTATTTGAGGATATTCCTTTTTCCACTATAGGCCCCTTTGCGCTCCGAATGTCCACTTGCAGTTTCTACAGAAAGAGTGTCTCAGAACTGCTCAATCAAAAGTAAGCTTCAACTCTGTTAGTTGAATGCACAGAACAGAAAGAAGTTTCACAGAATGCTTCTGTGTAGTTTTTATTTGAAGATATTTCCTTTTCCACTATAGGCGCCTTAGCGCTCTGAATGTCCACCTGCAGTTTCTACAGAAAGAGTGTTTCAGAACTGCTCAAACAAATGTAAGCTTAAACTCTGTAAGTTGAATGCACGGAACAGAAAGAGGTTTCACAGAATGCCTCTGTGTAGTTTTTATTTAAAGATATTCCATTTTCCACTATAGGCCCCTTAGGGCTCCGAATGTCCACCAGCAGTTTCTACAGAAAGAGCGTTTCAGAACCGCTCCATCAAAAGTAAACTTCAACACTGTTAGTTGAATGCACAGAACAGAAAGAAGTTTCATAGAATGCTTCTGTGTAGTTTTATTTGAGGATATTCCTTTTTCACTATAGGCCCATTAGCGCTCCAAAATGTCCACTTGCAGTTTCTACAGAAAGAGTGGTTCAGAACTGCTCAATCAAAAGTAAGCTTCAACTTTGTCAGTTAAATGCACAGAACAGAAAGAAGTTACACAGAATGCTTCTGTGTCGTTTCTATTTGGGAATATTCCTTTTTCCACAATATCCCGCTTAGCGCTCTGAATGTCCACTTGCAGTATCTACAGCAAGAGCGTTTCAGAACTGCTCAATCAAAAGTAAGCTTCAACTCTGTTAGTTGAATGCACAGAACCAAAAGAAGTTTCACAGAATGCTTGTGTGTAGTTTTTATTTGAGCATATTCCTTTTTCCATTTTGGCCCCTTAGCACTCCGAGTGTCCACTTGCAGTTTCTACAAAAAGAGTGTTTCAGAACTACTCAATCAAAAGTAAGCTTCAAGACTGTTAGGTGAATGCACAGAAAAGAATGAATTTTCACAGAATGCCTCTGTGTAGTTTTTTTTTGTTGATATTTCTTTTTCCACTATAGGCCCCTTAGCGCTCTGAATGTCCACTTGCAGTTTCTGCAGGTAGAGTGTTTCAGAACTGCTCAATCAAACGTAAGGTTCAACTCTGTTAGTTGAATGCACATAACAGAAAGAAGTTTCACAGAATGATTCTGTGTAGTTTTTATTTGAGGATATTCCTTTTTCCCACTATAGGCCCCTAAGCGCTCTGAATGTCCACTTGCAGTTTCTACAGAAAGAGAGTTTCAGAACTGCTCAATCAAAAGTAAGCTTCATCTGTGTTAGTTGAATTCAAAAAACAGAAAGAAGTTTCGCAGAATGCTTCTGTGTAGTTTTTATTTGAAGATATTCCTTTTCCACCATAGGCCCCTTAGCGCTCCGAATGTCCACTTGCATTTTCTACAGAAAGAGTGTTTCAGAACTGCTCAGTCTAAAGTAAGCTTCACCTCCGTTAGTTGAATGCACAGAACAGAAAGAATTTTCACAGAATGCTTCTGTGTGTTTTTTATTTGAAGATATTCCTTTTTCCACTATATGCCTCTTAGCGCTCCGAATTTCCCCTTGCAGATTCCACAGAAAGAGTGTTTCAGAACTGCTCAATCAAAACTGAACTTCAACTCTGATCGTTGAATGCACAGAACAGAAAGCAGTTTCACATAATGCTTCTGTGTAGTTTTTATTTGAAGATATTCTTTTTCCACAATAGACCCCCATAACGCTCCAAATGTCCACTTGTAGCTTCTACAGAAAGAATGTTTCAGAACTGCTCAATCAAAAGTAAGCTTCAACTCTGTTAGTTTAATGCACACAACAGAAAGAAGTTTCACAGAATGCTTCTATGTACTTTTTATTTGAAGATGTCCTTTTTCCACTATAGGCCCCTTGGCCCTCCGAATGTTCACTTGCAGTTTCTACAGAAAGAGTGTTTCAGAACTGCTGAATGAATAGTAAGCTTCAACTCTGTTAGTTGAATGCACTGAACAGAGAGAAGTTTCACAGAATGCTACTGTGTAGTTTTTATTTTAGGTTATTCCATTTTCCACTATTGGCCCTTCGCGCTCTGAATGTCCACTTGCTGTTTCTACAGAAAGAGTATTTCAGAACTGCTCAATCACAAGTTAGCTTCAACTGCGTTAGTTGAATGCACAGAACAGAAAGGAGTTTCACAGAATGCTTCTGTGTAGTTTTCATTTGAAGATATTCCTTTTTCCACAATAGGCCCCTTAGCGCTCCGAATGCCCACTTGCAGTTTGTACAGAAAGAGGGTTTCAGAATTGATCAATAAAAAGTAAGCTTCATCTGTTAGTTGAATGCACAGAACAGAAGGAAGTTTCACAGAACTCTTCTGTGTAGTTTTTATTGAGGATATTCCTTTTTCCACTATAGGCCCAGAACAGAAGGAAGTTTCACAGAACGCTTCTGTGTAGTTTTTAGTTGAGGATATTGCTTTTTCCACTATAGACCCTTTAGCGTTGCGAGTTTCCACTTGCAGTTCTACAGAAAGAGTGTTTCAGAACTGCACAATCAAAAGTAAGCTTCAACTCTTTTAGCTGAATGCACAGAACAGAGAGAAGTTCACAGAATGCTTCTGTGTACTTTTTAATTTAGGATATTTTTTTCCACTCTAAGTCCCATACCGCTTCGAATGTGCACTTGCACTTTCTACAGAAAGACTTTTTCAGAAGTGCTCAATCAAAAGTAAGCTTCAACTCTGTCAGTTGAATGCACAGAACAGAAAGAAGTTTCACAGAATGTTTCTGTGTAATTTTATTTGAGGATATTCCATTTCGACTATAGGCCTCTTAGGGCTCCGAATGTCCACTTGCAGTTTCTACAGACAGTGTGTTTCAGAAGTGTCAATCAAACGTACGGTTCAACTCTGTTAGTTGAATGCACAGAACAGAAAGATGTTTCACAGAATGCTTCTGTGTATTTTTATTTGAAGATATTCCTTTTCCACTATAAGCCCTTTAGCGCTCCGAATGTGGCAGCTGCAGTTGCTACACAAAGAGTGTTTCAGAACTGCTCAATCAAAACTAAGCTTCAAGTATGATCGTTGAATTAACAGAACAGAAAGAAGTTTCACAGATGTTTGCGTGTAGTTTTTATTGAAGATATTACTTTTTCCACAATAGACCCCTTGGCCCCTCCGAATGTCCACTTAGTTCCAGCAAGATTTCAGAAGTCAGTAAAATAAAGTCAACTTGTTTTGAATGTTTCAGAACTGCTCAATGAAAATAAGCTTCAACTCTGTTAGTTGAATGCACAGACAGAAAGTAATTTCACAGAATGCTTCTGTGTAGTTTTTATTTGAGGATATTCCTCTTTCCACTATAGGCCCCTTAGCGCTCTGAATGTGCACTTGAATTTTCTAGAGAAAGAGTGTTTCAGAACTGCTCAATCAAAAGTAAGCTTCAACCCTGTTAGTTGAATGCACAGAACAGAAAGAAGTTAACAGAATGGTTCTCTGTAGTTTTTATTTGAATATTTTCCTTTTTCCAATATAGGCCCCTAGCACTCGGTATGTGCACTTGCAGTTCTACAGAAAGAGTGTTTCAGAACTTCTCAATCACAAGTAAGCTTCAACTCTGTTAGTTGAATGCAGGGAACAGAAAGAAGTTTACCAGAATGCTTCTGTGTAGTTTTATTTGAAGATATTCCTTTTTCCACCATAGGCCCCTTAGCTCTCCGAATGTCCAACAGCAGTTTCTACAGAAAGAGTGTTTTCAGAACTTCTCAATCAAAAGTAAGCTTCCACACTGTTAGTGAATGCAGAGAAAAGAAGGCAGTTTCACAGAATGCTTCTGGGTAGATTTATTTGAGGATATTCCTTTTTCCACTGTAGGCCCCTTAGCTCTCGAATGTCCAACAGCAGTTTCTACAGAAAAGTGTTTCAGAACTGCTCAATCAAAAGTAAATTTCAACTCTGTTAGTTGAATGCACAGAACAGAAAGAAGTTTCACAGAATGCTTCTGTGTAGTTTTTATTTAGGATATTCCTTTTTCCACTATAGCCCCTTTACGGTTCCAAATTTCCACTTGCAGTTTAAACAGAAGAGTGTTTCAGGACTGCGCAATCAAAACCAAGCTTCAACTATGTTAGTTGAATGCACAGAACAGAAAAGTAATTTCACAGAATGCTTCTGTGTAGTTTTTAATTAGGATATTAATTTTTCCACCATAAGCCGCATACAGCTCCGAGTGTCCACTGCAGTTCTACAAAAAGAGTGTTTCAGAACTGCTCAATCAAAAGTAAGCTTCAACTCTGTAGGTGAATGCACAGAACAGAAAAGAAGTTTCACAGAATGCCTCTGTGTAGTTTTTGTTTGAAGATATTCTTTTCCACTCTAGGCCGCTTTTCGCTCCGAATGTCCACTTGCAGTTTCTACAGAAAGAGTGTTTCAAAACTGCTCAGTCAAACTTAAGGTTCAACTCTGTTAGTTCAATGCACAGAATAGAAAAAGTTTCATAGAATGCCTTTTTAGTTTTTATTTGAGGATGTTCCTTTTTCCACTATAGGCCCCTTAGCGCTCCAAATGTCCACTTGCACTTTCTACAGAAAAAGTGTTTCAGAACTGCTCAATAAATAAGCTTCAACACTGTAAGTTGAATGCACAGAACGAAAGAATTTTCACAGAATGCTTCTGTGTAGTTTTTATTTGAGAATATTCCTTTTTCCACTATAGGCCCCTTAGCCCCAGAATGTCCACATGCAGTTTTTACAGAAAGAGTTTCCAGGACTGCTCAATCAAAAGTGAGCTTCAACGCTGTTTGTTGAATGCACAGAACAGAAAGAAGTTTCAGAGAATGCTTCTGTGTAGTTTTTATTTGAGGATAATCATTTTTTCCACTATAGGCCCCTTAGCGCTCTGAATATCCACTTACAGTTTCTACAGAACAGTGTTTCAAACTGCTCAATCAAAAGTAAGTT
>NW_022096378.1:0-21246 GCF_006542625.1 Nomascus leucogenys
CGTTGTTGAATTTTGTCAAAGGCCTTTTCTGCATCTATTGAGATAATCATGTGGTTTTTGTCTTTGGTTCTGTTTATATGCTGGATTAAATTTATTGGTTTGTGTATGTTGAACGAGCCTTGCATCCCAGGGATGAAGCCCATTTGATTATGGTGGATAAGGTTTTGATGTGCTCCTGGTTTCGGTTTGCCAGTATTTTATTGAGGATGTTTGCATCAATGTTCTTCAAGGATATTGGTCTGAAATTCTCTTTTTTGGTTATGTCTCTGCCAGGCTTTGGTATCAGGACGATGCTGGCTTCACAAAAATGTGTTAGGGAGGATTCCCTCTTTTTCTTTTGATTGGAATAGTTTCAGAAGGAATGGTACCAGTTCCTCCTTGTACTTCTGGTAGAATTCGGCTGTGAATCCATCAGGTCCTGGACTCTTTTTGTTGGTAAGCTATTGATTATTGCCAAATTTCAGAACCTGTTATTGGTCTATTCAGAGATTCAACTTCTTCCTGGTTTAGTCTTGGGAGAGGTGTATTTGTCGAGGAAATTTATCATTTTATCTAGATTTCTAGTTTATTTGCATGAGGTGTTTGTAGTATTCTTGATGGTAGATTGTATTTGGTGTGGGATCGGTGGTGAGTATCCCTTTTTTCATTTTTTATTGTAATTTATTTGATTCTTCTCTCTTTTTTCTTATTGGTCTTGGTTAGCGGGTCTATCAATTTTGTTGATCTTTTCAAAAAACCAGCTCCTGGATTCATTAATTTTTTGAAAGGTTTTTTGTGTCTCTATTTCCTTCAGTTCTGCTCTGATTTTAGTTATTTCTAGCCTTCTGCTAGATTTTGAATGTGTTTGCTCTTGCTTTTCTAGTTCTTTTAATTGTGATGTTAGGGTGTCAATTTTGGATCTTTCCTGCTTTCTCTTGTGGGCATTTGGTGCTATAAATTTCCCTCTACACAACTGCTTTGGAACATGTCCAAGATTCTGGTATGTTGTGTTTTTTTCTCACTGGTTTTCAAGAACATCTTTTATTTCTGCCTTCATTTCATTATGTACCCAATAGTCATTCAGGAGCAGGCTGTTCAGTTTCCATGTAGTTGAGCAGTTTTTATGAGTTTCTTAATCCTGAGTTCTAGTTTGATTGGCACTGTGGTCTGAGAGACAGTTTGTTATAATTTCCGTTCTCTTACATTTGCTGAGAGACTTTACTTCAACTATTGGTCATTTTGGAAATAGGTGTGGTGTGGTGCTGAAAAATATGTATATTCTGTTGATTTGGGTGGAGAGTTCTGTAGATGTCTATTAGGTCCTTTGTTTAGAGCTGAGTTCAATTCCTGGATATCCTTGTTGACTTCTGTCTCGTTGATCTGTCTAATGTTGACAGTGGGGTGTTAAAATCTCCCATTATTATTGTGTGGGAGTTTAGTCCTTTGTAGGTCACTCAGGACTTGCTTTATGAATCTGGGTGCTCCTGTGTTGGGTGCATATATATTTAGGATAGTTAGATCTTCTTGTTGAATTGATCCCTTAACCATTATGTAATGGCCTTCTTTGTCTCTTTTGATCTTTGTTGGTTTAAAGTCTATTTTATCAGAGACTAGGATTGCAACCCCTGCCTTTCTTTGTTTTCCATTTGCTTGATAGATCTTCCTCCATCCCTTTATTTTGAGTCTATGTGTGTCTCTGCACATGAGATGGGTTTCCTGAATACAGCACACTGCTGGGTCTGACTCCTTATCCAGTTTGCCAGTCTGTGTCTTTTAATTGGAGCATTTAGCCCATTTACATTTAATGTTAATATTGTTATGTGTGAATCTGATCCTGTCATTGTGATGTTAGTTGGTTATTTTGCTCATTAGTTGATGCAGTTTCTTCCTAGCCTCGATGGTCTTTACATTTTGGCATGTTTTTGCAGTGGCTGGTACTGGTTGTTCCTTTCCATGTTTAGTGCTTCCTTCAGGAGCTCTTTCAGGGCAGGCCTGGTGGTGACAAAATCACTCAGCGTTTGCTTGTCTGTAAAGTATTTTATTTCTCCTTCACTTATGAAGCTTAGTTTGGCTGGATATGAAATTCTGGGTTGAAAATTCTTTTCTTTAAGAATGTTGAATATCGGCCCCCACTCTCTTCTGGCTTGTAGAGTTTCTGACGAGAGATCAGCTGTTAGTCTGATGGGCTTCCCTTTGTGGGTAACCCAACCTTTCTCTCTGGCTGCAGTTAACATTTTTTCCTTCATTTCAACTTTGGTGAATCTGACAATTATGTGTCTTGGAGTTGTTCTTCTCGAGGAGTATCTTTGTGGTGTTCTCTGTATTTCCTGAATCTGAATGTTGGCCTGCCTTGCTAGATTGGGGATGTTCTCCTGTATAATATCTTGCAGAGTGTTTTCCAACTTGGTTCCATTCTTCCCATCATTTTCAGGTACACCAATCAGACGTAGGTTTGGTCTTTTCACATAGTCCCAAATTTCTTGGAGGCTTTGTTCATGTCTTTTTATTCTTTTTTCTCAAACTTCCCTTCTCACTTCATTTCATTCATTTCATCTTCCATCAGCGATACCCTTTCTTCCAGTTGATCACATCTGGTACTGAGGCTTCTGCAATCTTCGCGTAGTTCTCAAAACTTGGCTTTCAGCTCCATCAGCTCTTTTAAGCCTTTCTCTCCATTGGTTATTCTAGATATCCATTCTTCTAATTTTTTTTCAAAGTTTTTAACTTCTTTGCTATTGTTTTGAATTTCCTCCCATAGCTCAGAGTAGTTTGATCGTCTGGAGCCTTCTTCTCTCAACTCATCAAAGTCATCCTCCATCCAGCTTTGTTCCGTTGCTGGTGAGGAACTGCATTCCTTTGGAGAAGAAGAGGTGCTCTGCTTTTTAGAGTTTCCAGTTTTTCTGCTCTGTTTTTCCCCATCTTTGTGTTTTATCTACTTTGGTCTTTGATGATGGTAATGTACAGATGGGTTTTTCGGTGTGGATGTCCTTTCTGTTTGTTAGTTTTCCTTCTACCAGACAGGACCCTCAGCTGCAGGTCTGTTCGAGTTTACTAGAGGTCCACTCCAGTCCCTGTTTGGCTGGGTGTCAGCAGCGGTGGCTGCAGAACAGCAGATTTTCGTGAGACCACAGTTTCAGCTGTCTGATAGTTCCTCTGGAAGTTTTGTCTCAGAGGAGTACCCGGCTGAGTGAGGTGTCAGTCTGTCCCTACTGGGGGGGTGCCTCCCAGTTAGGCTGCTCGGGGGTGAGGGACGCACTTTAGGAGGCAGTCTGTCCATTCTCAGATCTCCAGCTGCCTGCTGGGAGAACCACTACTCTCTTCAAAGCTGTCAGTCAGACAGGGACATTTAAGTCTGTGGAGGTTCCTGCTGACTTTTTGTTTGTCTGTGCCCTGCCCCCAGAGGTGGAGCCTACAGAGGCAGGCAGGCCTCCTTGAGCTGTGGTGGGCTCCACCCAGTTCGAGCTTCCTGGCTGCCTTTTTTACCTAAGCAAGCCCAGGCAATGGTGGGCGCCCCTCCCCCAGCCTCGCTGCCACCTTGCAGCTTGATCTCAGACTGCTGTGCTAGCAATCAGTGAGACTCCATGGGCATAGGACCCTCCGAGCCAGGTGCAGGACACAATCTCCTAGTGTGCCATTTTCCTGGCCCGTTGGAGAAGCGCAGTATTAGGGTGGGACTGACCTGATATTCCAGGTGCCATCTGTTACCCCTTTCTTTGACTAGGAAAGGGAACTCCCTGACCCCTTGCGCTTCCCGAGTGAGGCAATGTCTCGCCCTGCTTCAGCTTGCGCACAGTGTGCTTCACCAACTGTCCTGCACCCACTATTTGGCACTCCCTAGTGAGATGAACTGGTACCTCAAACAGAAATGCAGAAATCACCCATCTTCTGTGTCACTCAGGCTGGGAGCTGTAGACCAGAGCTGTTCCTATTCAGCCATCTTGGCTCCACCCCTTCGGTAAAATATTTTGACAAGGGAAATTCAAAATGTTTAAGTAATTATGACAATGCTTTTGTTTTCTCATTTTAATGTTAAGTTTGCTCTTTAAAAAGTGGGTCTGCACAAATGGTTTAAGTGTGTGAAGTACATGCTTGGTATTGGTTATGAAAGAGTGTCTTTAAGCTATGTGAATTTGTTTGGAAGTCCAGAAGTTTTTATGACATAACAATGGGCAGCCATGACCTGGTAACATAAATTAGGCATCCAGATTCTACCTACAGTGGTAGAGTAGTGAAGGAAATACTTCCTACATATAAAACTGGAAGATTGGAAGAGGAAATAGAGAGAGATTCTTTTATTCACTTATTACTATAAAATAGGTTGGTGCAAAAGTAATTGTGGTTTTGCCATTACTTTTAATGACGTGCAAGAAAATTCTGTTTTCATCAAATTAAAACAAGAAGTCAGATTTAATTATGACTTCCATTTTTACTATCATTCTATGACTCTTAACCTGCAGCAAGTCTTTCTTTCTAGCGCTCATAGCATTTGTTCACAGTCTAGTCTTTTTTCTTGTCAGTCTCACCACCTAACCTGTCAGCTTCTTTAGGTCAGGGACTTTCTTATTTCTCTTTGAGTGCTAGGAAGCAAAACACTGTTTTTAAACATGTTGGTGCTCTATACATGCTTTTTATAAATAACTTAAAAAATAAAGATGGCATAGATATAACAGAATTTAGAGTGGACTAGAAACTAGGTTACTTATTTTTATACGTTCAAGTATTTTACATAATTACATTTTGTATGAATTTTTTCCTTAGGCCTTTCTTTCTTTACCATAGTTCTACCAGTTACTCATATGCTACATACCTTGTAGAGCGCATAACTCATATCTTCTTTTTCTATTGAACTGAGGCATTTTTTTCTCCCTGAAGTGTGTTCATTGAATAGAAAAACTAAATATCATCCTAGCACTTTGGGAGGCCAAGGCGGGTGGATCACGAGATCAGGAGATCGAGACCATGGTGAAACCCCGTCTCTGCTAAAAATACAAAAAATTAGCCGGGCACGGTGGCGGGTGCCTGTAGTCCCAGCTACTCCGGAGGCTGAGGCAGGAGAATGGCGTGAACCAGCGAGGCGGAGCTTGCAGTGAGCCAAGATCGCACCACTGCACTCCAGCCTGGGTGACTGAGCAAGACTCCATCTCAAAAAAAAAAAAAAAAAAGGAAGAAAAACTAAATATCATATATTAATCAGTAGATGTTATATGCAGGATATTATTTCATAGTACAATATTTCATAGTGGGAGAGAGTTCGCTAAGCTATAATACACAATATTGCCAACTTAACCTTACATCAAATGAGCAAACAAGCATAGGCATCCAAAGGATTTGGGTGGGTTTATATGCTCTGTGAAAAGAAATGCCCTCAAGATTAATGTTCTATGAATTTGGAACTTAGATCAAGCTCCTACAGTGAAAGTAGATAATCAAAAATGTACTTTCGATTATAAGGTTCATTATGGTATATTCTGTATACAAGCAAGTACACACGGGTGCAATTGGGTAAGTTTTGACATATGTGTGCACCTACGCAACCACAAATCACTCCCCAAAGTTGCCTGGTGTCCCTGGTTCCCTGGTGCACCTCTTGTCTTTCCCAGTACCCCTCCCCAGGCAACCACTTATCCGTCTTCTGTCACTTTTGAATAGTTTTCATTTTCAATAGTTTTATATACATAAAATCATATGTTATATATTCCTTTATTTAGTCTGGCTTCTTTCATTAAGCATAATTATTTTACAATTCACCCATGCTTTTTATGTATTATTTTTTCAAGATTCACTCATGCTTCCTTCACTAAGTATAATTATTTTGAGATTTATTCATGTTTTTCTATTTCATTAGCTCATTTCTTCTTATTGCTAAGTTTTATCTTATTGTGTAGATATACCACAGTTTGTTCATCCTTTTACCTCTTTATGGACACTTGAGCTGTTTCCAATTTTTGGCTATTACAAATAAAGCTGCTCTGAACTTCATATATAAGTCTTTGTTGGAAGTTTACTTTCTTTTCTCTTGAATAAAACATCTAGGATTTGGATGGCTGGATCATACAGTGCATGTTTTCTAAACAATTGATTTATTCATTATTTGTTAGTTTATCCATTAACGTCCTCCACCCATCCACCAACTACTACAATATTCGCCGTTCTAACAGGAGGATAGTGGTATCTCATTGTGGTTTTAATTTGCATTTTCCTCATGACTAATGGTGTTGTGTGTTTTCATGTGCTTTTTCACCATCTGTGTTAGTTTCCTTTGACTGGTGTCATAAACTATCACAAATTTGGTGGCTTTAAAACAGCAAGTTATTCTTTCACAGTTGTGGAGCCTAGCTGCCTAAAATCAGTTTGCCTGAGTCAAAACCGAAGTGCTGGCAGGGCTGTGCTCCCTCCAGAGGCTTTAGGGGAGAATCCAATTCCTTGCTCTTCTCAGCATTCAGTGCAACATTCCTTGTATTCCTTGGTTTATGGCCTCTCCCTCCATTGTCAAGGCCAGCGGTGAAGCACCAATTCTCTCTGACTCTGCTTTTCTCGCATGGCCTTCCACTCTTCTTGGAGTCAAAGCATCCTGTGTCTGCCTCTTATAAAGAACATGTGATTGCATTTAGGCCCCATTTGGTTAATCCAGGATAATCTCCCGATCTCAAATTCTTTAATCACACCTGCAAAGTCCTTTTTAAATTTTTATTTTGCCAAATAGGGTAGCTTTCACAGGTTCCAGAGATAAAGATGTGGATAAATTTTGTGAAGCCATTTTTCAGCCTACCATGTCATTTATTATTTCTTCTTTGGTAATGTATATGTTCAAATCTTTGGCTAATCTTTTTGTTTGTTTTGTTTTCATCAGGTTGTTCTCTTTTAATTCTGTTTTGAGAGTTTTATAGATTCTGGATATTAGTTCTTTATAGGATATGTACTTTGCAAATATATATTTGCACTCCCAGTTTGGCTTTTCCTGAATTATCCTAAAAGTGTTTTTTGAAGAGCAGATATTCTTAATTTTTTGAAAAAAATTTTATTTCAATAGCTTTTGGGGTAAAGTGATTTTGTTAAATGGCTGAATTAGAGAGTGGTGAATTCTGAGATTTTAGTGTACCTATTATATAATTAGTGTACATTGTACCTAATATGTAGGTTTTTATCCCTGGCCCCCTTTCTACCACCTGTCTCTGATTCCCTAAAGTTCATTATCTCACTCCGTATGCCTTTTCATGCTCACAGCTTACCTCCAACTTATGCACAAGAATATAGTTTTTGGTTTTCCACTCCAGTGTTACTTCACTTAGAAGAATGGCCTCTAGCTCCATCCAAGTGGCTGCAAAATACATTATTTCATTCTTTTTTATGGCTGAGAAGTAGTCCATGATGTATATATACCACATTTTTCTTTATCCACTCATTAGTCAATGGGCACTTAGGTTGGTTCCACATCTTTGCAAATGTGAATTGTGCTGCTATAAACATAGGTATGAAAGTATCTTTTTCATATAATGACTTCTTTTCCTTTGGGTTGATACCCAGTGGTGGGATTGATGTATTGAATGGTAGATCTACTTTTGGTTCTTTAAGGAATCTCTATACTGTTTTTCATAGAGTCTGTACACATTTACATTCCCACCAGCAGTGTATAGGCATTCGTTTTTCCCCATATCCACACCAACATCTCTTGTTTTTTTTTTTTTTTTTTTTTTTTTTTTGACTTTTTATAATGGCCATTCTTGCAGGAGTGAGGTGGTATCTCATTGTGGTTGTAAGTTGCATTTCCCTGATGCTTAGTGATGTTAAGCATTTTTTTCATAAGCTTATTGGCCGTTGGTATATCTTCTTTTGATAAATGTCTATTCATATCCTTTGCCCACTTTTTGAATTTGTTTTTTGCTTGATTATTTGTTTGAGTTCCTTGTAGATTCTGGACACTAGTCCTTTGTCAGATTCAGAGTCTGAAATTATTTTCTCCCATTCTGGTGGGTTTTCTGTTTACTCTGATTTTTATTTCTTTTGCTGTGCAGAAGCTTTTAGTTTAATTAGGTCCTATTTATTTTTATTTTTGTTGCATTCGCTTTTGAGGTCTTATTCATAAATTCTTTGCCTAGGCAGATGCCTAGAAGAGTTTTTCCAAGGTGTCTTCTAGAATTTTTATGATTTTAGGTCTATATTTAAGTATTTGATCCATTTGAGTTTATTTTTGTATAAGGAGACAGGGATCCAGTTTCATTTTTCTATATGTGGCTTGCCAGTTTTCCCAGCACCATTTATTAAATAGGGTATTCATTCATCAATTTATGTTTCATAGGCTTTGTTGAAGATAAGTCGGCTGTACATGTTTGACTTTATTTCTGGGTTCTCTATTCTGTTCCAGTGTTTTATATGCCTACTTATTTGTACCAGTATCATGCTGTTTTGGTAACTATAGCCTCAGAGTATAATTTGAAGTTGAGTAATGTGATGCCTCCATATTTGTTCTTTTTGCTTCTGTTTGCTTTGTCTATTTGGGATCTTTTTTGGCTCCATATGAATTTTAGGATAGTTTTCTCTAGTTCTGTGAAAACAATGTTGGCATTTTAAGGGGAATTGCATTGAATCTGTAGATTGTTTTGGGCAGGATGGTCATTGTCACAGTATTGATTCTTCCAATCCATGAGCATGGGATGTATTTCCATTTGTTTGTGTCATCTATGATTTCTTTCATCAGTGTTTTGTAGTTCTCTTTGTAGAGATCTTTCACCTCCTTGGTTAAGTCTATTCCTAGGTATTTTTTTTCTTTCGAAGCTGTTATAAAAGGGATTGAGTTTTTTATTTGATTCTGAGCTTGGTCGATGTTGGTGTATAGCAATACTACCGATGTGTGTAATTGATTTTGTAACCTGAGAGTTTACTGAATTTGTTTTTCAAATCTAGGAGTCTTTTGGAGGAGCTTTAGGATTTTCTCGGTATACGATTATATCATCTGCAAACCCCAATAGTTTGACTTCCTCTTTTCCAATTTGGATGCTCTTTATTTATTTCTCTTGCCTAATTGCTCTGGCTAGGGCTTCCAAAACTATGCTGAATAGGAGTGGTGTAAGTGGGAATCCTTGTTTTGTTACTGTTCTCAGGGAGAACGGTTTCAAGTTTTCCCAATTCAGTATGATGTTGGTTGTGGGATTGTCATATATGGCTTTTATTATTTTGAGATAAGTTCTATGCCTCATTTGTTGAGAGTTTTTATCATAAAGGGATGCTGAATTTTGCTGAATGATTTTTCTGCATCTATTTGAACTGCATCTATTGAAATGATCATGTGGTTTTTTAAATTTTTATTTTTATTTTTATTTTTTAATTTTTATTTTAATTTATTTTAATTCTGTTTATGTGATGTCTCTCATTTATTGACTTGCAGATGTTAAATCATCCCATCATTCCTGGGGTGAAACCCACTTGGTCATGATGCATAATCTTTTTGATGTGGTGTGGGATTCAGTTAGCTAGTATTTTGTTGAGAATTTCTGCATCTATGTTCATCAGGGTTATTTATTTGTAATGTTCCTTTCTTGTTGTGTCCTTTCCTGATTTTGGTATAGGAGAATACTGGCCTGATAGAATGATTTAGGGAGGATTCTGTCTTTCTCAGTTTTTTGGAATAGTTTCTGTAGGAATTCTACCAATTCTTCTTCCAATGTCTGGTAGAATTCAGCTGTGAATCCATCTGGTCCTGGGCATTTGTTGTTGTTGGCAATTTTGAAATTACTGATTCAGTCTTGCTGCCTGTTTTTGGTCTGTTCAGGGTTTCTATTTTTTCCTGATTTAATCTAGGAAGGTTGTATGTTTCCAAGAATTTATCTATTTCCTCTAGGCTTTCTAGTTTGTGTGCATAAAGATGTTCGTAGTAGAAATACAAAAATGATCTTTTGTATTTCTGTGGTGTCAATTGTAATGTCTCCAGTTTCATTTCTAATTGAGCTTACTTGGATCTTCTCTCCTTTTCTTGGTTAATCCAGCTAATGGTCTATCAATTTTGTTTATCTTTTCAAAGAACCGGCTTTATGTTGCATTGATCTTTTATATTGTTTGTGTTTGTTTGAATTTCATTTAGTTCTGCTCTGATCTTTGTTATTTCTATTCTTCTGCTAGCTTTGGGTTTAGTTTGTTCTTGTTTCTCTAGTTCCTTGAGGTATGACCTTAAGTGGTCAATTTGTGCTCTTTCAGACTTTTTGATGTAGGTATTTTATGACATAAACTTTCCTCTCAGTGCTGCTTTTTTGGTATCAGAGAAGTTTTGAATTATTATTGTGCTAATATTGTCACTAAATTGAAAGAATTTTTTATTTCCGTCTTGATTTCATTGTTAACCTAGAAATCATTCGGATCAGATTATTTAAATTCCATATATTTGTATAGTTTTGAGGGTTCCTTTTGGAGTTGATTTCTAGTTTTATTCCACTATGGTCTGAGAAGATACTTGATGTGATTTTGATTTTTAAAATTTATTAAGACTTGTTTTGTGGCCTGTCATGTGGTCTATCTTAGAGAATGTTCCATGTGCTGATGAGAAAAGTGTCTATTCTGTAGTTCTTTGGTAGAATGTTCTGTAAATATTTGTTAAGTCCATTTGTTCTAGAGTGTCATTTAAGTCCACTGTTTGTTGACTTTCTGTCTCAATGATCCGTCTACTGCTTCCAGTGGTATATGGAAGTCTCTCACTATTATTGTGTTGCTATCTCATTTATTAGATCTAATAATAATAGTTTTATGCATCTATGAGCTGCAGTGTTAGGTGTATATAAATTCAGGATTGTGGTATCTTCTTATTGGATTGATCCTTATATCATTTATATAATGATCTTTGTCTTTTTTCACTGTTGTTGTTTTGAAGTTGTTTTGTCTAAGAATAGCTACTCCTGCTTGCTTTTGGTTTCCATTTGTGTGGAATATTTTTTCCACCCTTTACCTTGTGTTTTTGGTTGTTTGTTTGTTTGTTTGTTTGTTTTGAGATGGAGTCTCGCTCTGTCGCCCAGGCTAGAATGCAGTTGTGCAATGTTGGCTTACTGCAAGCTCAGCCTCCTGGCTTCATGCCATTCTCCCTCCTCAGCCTCCCGAGTGGCTGGGACTACAGGCACCCACCACCACGCCAAGCTAATTTTGTTTTTGTACTTTTTTTTTTTTTTGAGACGGAGTTTCGCTCTTGTTGCCCAGGCTGGAGTGCAATGGCATGATCTTGGCTCACTGCAACCTCCGCCTCCCAGGTTCAAGCGATTGTCCTGCCTCAGCCTCCCAAGTAGCTGGAATTACAGGCAGGTGCCACCATTGCCAGCTAATTTTGTATTTTTAGTAAAGTCGGAGTTTCTCCATGTTGGTCAGGTTGGTCTCAAACTCCCGATCTCAGGTGATCCACCTGCGTCCCCCAAAGGGCTGGGATTACAGGCATGAGCCACCGTGCTTGGCTCTTTTTGTATTTTTAGTAGAGATAGGGTTTCACCATGTTAGCCAGGATGGTCTCGATCTCCTGACCTCGTAATCCACCCACCTCAGCCTCCGAAAGTGCTGGGATTACAGGTGTGAGCCACCGCGCCTGGCCTTACCTTGAGTTTATATGAATCCTTCCATATTAGTTGAGTCTCAAAGACAGTAGATATTTGGTTTGTGATTTTATTTTTAATCCATTCTACCATTCTGCATCTTTTAAACAGAGCACTTAGGCCATTTTCGTTCCACATTAATATTGAGATGTGAGGTACTGTTCTCTTTGTCATGTTTATGTTATCTAGATAGCTCGTACTTTTTCTTGTGTTACTCTTTTATAGACCCTGTACGTTTTAAGCTTTCAAGAGGTTCTATTTTGGTGCATATCAAGCTTTTGTTTCAAGGTTAAGAATTCCCTTTAGCATTTCTTGTAATGCTGGTTTGGGTGTGATTAATTTCCTTAGCATTTACTTGTCTGAAAATAACTTTATAGCTCCCTCATTTGTGAAACTTAGTTTTTCTAAATACAAAATTCTCAGCTGACAGTTATTTTGTTTAAAGATGCTGAAGATAAGAACTCGATCTCTTCTGCTTTGTAGGGTTTCTGTTGAGCAGTCTGCTGTTAGTCTAATAGATTTTCCTTTATAGGTTACCAGATGCTTTTGTCTGACTGCTTTTTATGTTGACTTCGGATAGTCTGATGACTATATGCTTCAGTGATTATCTTTTTGCAATTAATTTTTCATGAGTTCTTTGAGCTGCTTAGACTTGGATAGTCAAATCTCTAGCGAGGCCTGGGAAGTTTTTCTCAATTATTCCCTCAAATGAGTCTTCTCTTCTTCCTCAGGAACACCTGTTATTCTTAAGTTTGGCTGTTTTACATATCTAATATTTATTGGAGATTTTGTTGATTTCCTTTAATCGTTTTTTATTTTTGTCTGATTGGGTTAATTCAAATGCTTTGTCTTCAAACTCTGAAATTCTTTCTTCTACTTGTTCTAGTCTATTATGAAAACTTTCTACTTAATTTTATAATCCCCTAAGTGTGTCTTTTATTTTCAGAAGTTCTGATTAGTTTTTCTTTATGATATCTATATCTCTAGAAAATTTTTTATTCATACCCTGAACTGATTTTAAAATTTCTTCCTGTTGTTTTTCACCTTTCTCTGGTATCTCCTTGAGTAGCTTAATAACCTTTGAATTCTTTATCTTTTTTTTTTTTTTTGCAATGGGGTCTTGCTCTGTCACCCAGGCTAGAGTGCAGTGGTGTGATCTCGTCTCACTGCAACCTCTGCCTCCCAAGTTCAAAAGATTTTCCTGCCTCAGCCTCCCAAGTAGCTGGGATTACAGGAGTGTGCCACCATGCTTGTAATTTTTAGTGTTTTTAGTGTTATTTTGTGTTTTAAGTGTTATTTCAAAGATTTCATCCTGGTTTGGATCCATTGTTGGAGAGCTAGAAGCTAGTGTGATCTTTTTTGAGGTGTTATAGAACCCTGTTTTGTCATATTACCAGAGATACTTTTCTGGTTCCCTCTCATTTGGGTAGACTATTTCTTCTAATTATTCTTGAATTTATGTTTTATTTGACTGTGTTGTTTTTAATTTATTTTTACACTTAAGGATGTGAATTTCATGCTTATAGTTAAATATAGGCTAATTTGATTCTTTGTGCATTCATGGCTGAAGACTCTGTATGAGTTCCTTGGTTATAGAGTCTTTGTATGACGGCTTTCTCATGTGCTTCTTGTAGTAGCAATGTGCTCAGTGTGTGGGCAAGTTCACTGTCTCCTATGAGGTTGGAAGGGTAGAGGTCTCTTGAAGCTTATCTCATAACCTGTGGTGTGCACTTATTTATTTATTTATTATTCCCCCGTATTTTATTTACTGTTTGATGGTTCAAGCTTCAGGCTAGCAGGGGAGGTATCCCTGGGTAGGAACTGGATGTGGCTAAAGCAGGTGGGTAAATGCAATATTCAAGGATGAGCAGAGGTCCCAGCCTGGACAGAGGTGGCTGGAGGAGCTTCCAGTGAGTCACACCAAGCTCTTATCAGGGGGAAGATTTGGAGCCACCTCAGCTCCCTACCAGGTCAGTAGGAAAGCTATCTATCTCTCAGACATACTCCTGTCCCAGTGCTCTGGATATTCAGATCAGAGAGGCACCTCTTTTCACCTGTAGGAATGTTGATGTTTCAAGTAGAGAGGAACTGGGACTCCATCTCTCATGGAAGCCTGAACCTGGAACACGCTCCTTCTGCAGGGATACAGTCATCCCGGCATGTTCCAGAAAGGCTGGCTATAGTTGCACTCATGCCAAGCTCCCATGGGAGAATCCCCAGCTATGCCTGCAGTGTTGTATGATGGGGGAAAAGATACCCTCTTCTCCAAGACCCTTCACACACACAAGGACTGTCTGATTGTTGGGTTAGAGCTGCAGTTTCCCTGCTGAGTCCAGCACTGCAACTGTGCCTCTGCTGAAAGAAACTTCCTGCCAGCAGAAAGATCCATTGCTTAAGGCCTGCCATCCACATTCTTTTGTCCCATGGGGTGTTGCCTTGATGTTGTACACTCCCCCTTCCCCTAGTAGTGGGAGTCCCTGTGAGCCAGACTACTGTGAGTGTTGTTTCTCCTCTGGGTCTAGCCACCCAATGAAATTGCCACACTCCAGGCTGGTGCTGGGGAATGTCTTCAAGGGATCCTGTGATGTGACCTGTCTTCAAGTCTCCCAGCATAGGTAACAGCACCAGCTCTAATGAAGGTGGCAGGAGACTGACATAGACTCTGTGAGATTCCTTGGTTGTATATAGCCTTAGTGTTTTGGCTTTCTTGAACACTGGTTATAGTGGTAAAGAACTGGTCATGTGGACAGACTCAGAACCTCTTGTTTAGCCTGAGTGATGCAAGCAGTGGTGATATTGAGGTTACACCATAGCCTTCTCCTTCTTGAGCACAGTGTTATTCTACCAGGAGATGCTGTAATGGACTTTTATTAGCCTTCAACCACGAGATGGTGCTTGCAAAAGACTACCAGCTGTAATAGTAGCAGTGGGATTTTTGCTTGCCTTGTGTTGACTGGGATGAAGGGTACTCTGGTTTCTCAGCAAAGGGTGGGGCTACATATCTCCCAGAAGTTTATATCCTCCTGGGACATAAAGGCAGGTGGCAGGGTAAAGCCAGGTGGGGGCTGGGTCAGGTTAGTTTGCACTCTGAATCTCCACATGCAGGGCAAGTACAACCCCTCTGGGTGTTGGAGGATGGAGTTGGTTTTCAGGTCAAATGTTCCAGAGGGGATTGTTGCTGCCTCTGTGGCACAGAAGGGTTTGTGCAGGGAGTGGGGAATAGCAGGTGTCAATAAGCCCCAACGACCCCATGCATTCGGTGAGGCAGATCCACTCCTGCAGTGTTCCTCTGGCAGCACTGAGCTAATTTCCAAACAGCCTGCACTCAAAACTTGTAAATTCCCCAGGTCATAAGCTTTCCCGTGGAGAGAACAACCTGGCTTTCAAGCCACGTCACTCCCAATGCATCCACAAAGGTGGGCACCCAGCTGCTGCACTCATAGCTGCAATCCACTTCTCACTTGCCTCCCACTGGCCCTGACCAAGGGAGTTTGTGCCCACCAGAGGTTATATAACAAAACCCAACTGGGGGCTTCTTTCAACCTGCAACCACTGCCTGAACTATTTGGCTGACCTCCACAGGGTTCCCTGTGAGAAACAATATGGAATGGCTTCCCTTGGTTCATGCTGGAGACTGGGAATGCATGCAATGGTCTTCCCACAGCTGCTTCTACTTTTATATTCCATGACCCTCCCCAAGTCAGTTCCTGCACTGAGTAAGGGTAAGGCCTTCTCCCTGTGGCCTGGACTTTCAGGCTCCCTGGTAGGGGTATGTATGCTAGAGAAAATCTCTTCCCACTCACACTCTGGGGACTTGTAGCCCTTTACCTGACTCATAGTGTAGACTGTGGTGTAGGCTGCAGCCTGCTGTTTCCTTCAAAGAGTCTGTGGATTCCTTCAGCTTTCCTGTTTAGTTCCTGCATTGCTTCTTGAAAAAATGTTCACAGTGTGAATATTTACATGCTATTCTGTTCTTCCAAATGAGAGAGGCATGCTAGCAATGCCTCTAATCTGCCATTTGGGGCAAAAAAAATGAAATTTTTAATTTCAGTTAAGCCCAATTCATTAATTTTTTATGTGGATCATGCTTTTGGTGTTCTAAGAAATCTTTGACAACCCAAGATCATGAAGATTTTCTTCTATGTTTTCTTCTGGAAATTTTATAGTTTTAGGTTTTACATTTAGATTGATGATCTATTGTATGTTAGCTTTCATATGTGCTACTAGGTAGGGATCTAAGCTCATTTTCTTGCCTATGGATTTCCAATTGCTTGAACACCACTTGAAAAGCCTAACCTTTCAGCAGTGAATTGCCTTTGCATTTTTGTGAAAAAAATATTTATGTGTGGGTCTATTTCTGGATGCTCTATTCTGTTCCATTGATATGTCTATCTTCATGCCAATGCCACACTGACTTGGATTGCCACAGCTTTATAATAAGTTTTGAAATCAGGTGTTATTAACCCTCCAATCCTGTTATTTTTCAAGGTTGCTTTGTCTATTCTATATCCCTTATATTCTTCAAGAGAATCTTACAATGTTTGTCAAATCCTTTCACAAAATAAAACAAAAGCAAAAGGAAACCCCTGTTGAGAATTTTATATGGTTGTGTGGAATTATAGATCAATTTGAGAAAAACTGATGTCTTAATATTATCAAGCATTCTGACCTATTAACTAGGTATATCTCTCTAAATTCACTTTTAGTTTTCAGAGTACTGACATTTATTCCTTTATATTCTTTATCTATACCAAATACAGTACCATTAAAGAAAATAGGGTTGTGATACCAATATTAAAACTTTAAACCTTCCCCTATATATCTCTGAAATTGTATTCTATTTGGCCAAAATATATACTTTGCCTTTTGGGATATCTTTCTCTTATTTTAAAAGGATTTCTGTCAATATGTATTTGTTCCACTAAAATAACTGTTTTCTTAAACTTGATTTTTACAGCATTTTACACAGTTCATTTTTTATGAGAATTTTTACACACTACATATATAATTCTCATCTATTTTTACATCATGTATTTTGTGAAGTTAAAGATTTGGCAGTTAAATGGCTTAAGTTTTTCAGATTCACAGCTAGTCATCAAAAAAGCCAAGTGTAGAAGAATAATACCTATTTCTTTGAATTATAGGACACTGGATTGTGTTCCAGTAAATTAACTTTGAATTTTTTTCCATTTTTAGGGATGATGAATTAGGGATTTAAACAATTTAACAATGAAGTGCATTTCTTATCTGCTTTGCAGTTCAGTTAGCATAAAGAAAAAACTTTCTTCTTACTGATTTCTAGAGGTTATCAAACAAAAATCTTATGATAATTGCCATCTTACCTATCAAAGGGCAAAGCCCAGGGTTATGATCTTATGAATAAGTAGTCAGTTTTGAAGGGACTGATATAAATTTGTGTAATCATCCCTCTAATTGTTTTATTACAATGTTTATTTTTTCCAAAGAATTAAGATAAATGGTAACTGATACTACCTAATAGTTAATTAGTTTAACCTAATTAAATACCGTACATTTCAACAAAACATGTAACTCCTTCAGAGGTGCAGTTTTAGCAATTGAAGTTAAATATTTCAATATGCCTGAAGTTTCAAATATTATGCCATGATGCACGCAAAAATAATTAAATTTTTCTCATTAAAAGTGCTTTCTGTTTTATACGTTTCAAGGTAAATACCATTTTATATTGCAGCATCTTATGATTTCTAAGGTAATTTTGATTTTATCTTTGATGCAGAAAGCAACTGTCGCTGGGAATTGACTAAGCTTTTTGTTGTCAAATGTTACTACTATTTTTACACCACCCTGGTATGCCAGTAAATGTTTCTCACTTCATTATCACGCCGAGGCCTTTATAATATTGTTAATACAGGATGAAAATATTTATTCACTTTTGGTTTGGATGTTTGTGAGCATGAATGATTGTGGGGAATCAAATGTAGTTGTTAAAAAAGAGTTTCCACTGATGAATAACAAAATCCCTCAGAGCTATTGGTAGAAGTATTTTAAAAAGGTACATTTATTTGATTACCACCAGACATTTGTAGTGTGTTCATTTGCTTCCCTATTAACTGACTTAAAAAAATAGTCGTTAAACCAAGACTTCTTCAACTTCCTAAACAAGACTGAGTTTTATTTAAATATAAATTCAAATGTATAAAGTATTTTTAAAATACTAAATTATGTTTTTAGCATTCAGCTTATTTTGGAGTTAAGGGTTGACTAACTCTGATTGTTTGTTATGTTGCTTTTTGCTAGGTTAGAAATAAATATTTTAAATATGTGGCAGAAAACCTTCTAAAGCACCTAAATGACCCATTATTAAAGATCTGACTTTTAATAATTAGACACTGAATTTGTTTAGATGTATACTTCAGAGTTTTTCTAAAATACTAAATTCCCACATTTTTACTTTCTTAACAACGTTGGACTTTTTCTAACCAGCTTTACTTGAGTTTCTTTCTAGGTTGCTTACAGGGCGAATGACTTTAATCACTGTTGTTCAGATTGATAGTATATGATGATTTAACCCTGAGAACTCTAGTGCCGTGTATTTTGGCTTCATTCCAAGTCACCCTGAGCTATACATAGGTATACTTTGTCTTTTCTGAAATCGTGAATACTGCAATTTCAGGTTATGTGCTACCTGCTTCAAAATAATAAACTGCCCTATCTGTTGCCTTCATGCATGAACCTATAAAGTGTTTCCCATGATTCCTTTAAAACTAAATTGGGAACTGTTTCTGTCAGTGGATATTCATTTCGGTGGATATTCATTTAAGTGTATGGGTTTGCATGCTGTTGTTATATTTGTTTTAGAAGTGGATTTTCACAGGAAACTAGCAGTGTTTCTCTGTAAAATTTAGGTCTAATTTCATGTAGATAATTATTGCTGCCTCTACCTTTTCTCTAAGTGCATACACTTGAACACACAATTACTTATTTGTACTCCAAGTTACTAAGTAGAGTTTCAAGCCAAGAGCTTCTAGCATAAAGCAGTCTCTTTGGTTAGCGTTTGAATATGGAAGCCAGACTACGTGAAGAGTATATTTTAAGATTAACAATGTTTTGGAAGCACTTTAAAAATTTTTTTTTTTTTTTTTTTTTTTTTTTTTTATATTTAGGTTTAAATGTGCAAGCGTTTTAAATGTATCATTTGATGCACTAACATATATTACAACTCTCAGGCTTCAATCAAAGGGCTTGCCTTGCTGGAGAAGATCTGAGCGATAAGAACACAGAAAGCCTCAGTGGTAAATCAGTTTGACATAAATAAAGTTCCAAATTGTTTAAATTCAGTTTAACTGAGTTTTTCAGTTTACAGAATGCCAAATGATTTGTTTAACAAAACATTTCATGATATTTCTCTAAAGTTTCAGTAGAGAGAAACCAGAGAATAAGAAACATGACTTCTGAAATTTAGAAAATCAAATCGAATATGTATTAGCAACTTTAATGGAGATGAGAATTTTTAATTTTCTATTTTCAATCTTTCATGTATACTCAACTTTTATAATAACTATAATATTTGAGATATTTGGGGTGTTATATTTGAGAACTATCCTAAGGCCATTTTGGCATACATAGACATTTGTATCTCTCTCTCTTCTCTCTCTCTCTCTAGATATGGGTAGGTAGAGTTACTTATGTCATATATAAAATAGATTATCACATATCTCTTGGTTGATCATTTTGAAAATTAATTTAGAAAATATAGTTTAAAATATGTGTTTTGATGACAGCCTACAGGTCCAGAAATAATACGTTATGTGTATGTATATGTGTGTGTTTAAACACATATAATATATATGCTTTATTTCAGAGAATATCCTTTCAAAAAAACAGAAACTTAAAAAACTAAAGTTACTTTAAAAGAGTACATTTTTAAAAATAACAAACTATCATTCAATTTATTGAATATGTGTTAAATCCACATTTCAAATAAGACAGGGTGAGTTTATATTGTTTTGTGATATCTATCCAAAAGAGACAAAGCAGACTAAAAGAGGATAAGGGTTTGGGGGGCATAATGGTTCTGAGCCCCCAAAAGTCTTTGTAAAATTTTGATGCCCTAGGGTTCAGTATCTGAGCAGGAGGCTCCACTTTCTTGTGAAACTACCCACAAGATTGACTAGATTCTTCAAACCCTTCATCTCTCTAGTTCTTGTGACTCTTGGCTTAGCATCAATGGTCAAATTAAATTCTTCAGGCCAGGAGAAATAGAGGTGGCCCTTACAGGCATCCCCCAACAAACAATCTTAGACAGTATTTATCAACCAGGAAAGCAATATTTACAGATGCTAAAAGATAAAAGGCTTTCTAAAAAAAAGAAAAAATTCAAGTGTCAAACATGATAAAGAAACAAAGGAAAAGGAAGAAGAAAGTTACAGAATTGGCTGACTTGAGGGTCATTAGCAAGAATTTTCTAAATCTACAATAATGATATTTCAATAATAAGTTTTGATTAGTTAGATGGTATAATGTCAGTAGGATAGAACACCAAAGTTACGCTGATAGCAGGGCTTAAAAGACAATTTAGGGCTGGCGCCCAGGTGGGTGCCTCATTCTGTAATCCTAACTTTGGAGGCCGAGGCAGGTGGATCACTTTGGAGCCCAGGAGTTCAAGTCCAGCCTGGGTAAATGGCGAACCCCTGTATCTACATTAAAATACAAAACTACTAGGCATGATGGCAAGTGCTGTAGTCCAGATACCTGGAGGCTGAATGGGAAGACTGGAGCCCCCAGAGGCACGGTTGAGGAGCAAGATTATGCCACTACAGTCCAGCCGGTGCGAGCTATACCTTGTCTCAAAAAATTAAAAACAAAGATACTTCATGGGCAGAACATAAATCTTTGTTAACACTTGTTGGAAAGATTTTAAAGAAAACGAAGGAAGAAGAATAAGAAGAAAAAAGGCATATTAATGAGCCCTTCTAGATGCCAGAACAAATATAAATTTGAATAATAATAAAAATAATACTAACCTATTTTAAGACAGAAATATATTTGAGATGTTTCTACTCATTTCTTACTAAGAATCAAGTCAGCAATGGTGGGAAGAAATAGATATATAACAGAAATAATCATTTATTCAAATTTATTTTTGTTAGTTCGCAGAATAAGAATGCAAATGTCTTGGATTTCATTCTCCAGCAATTAGCAGTGTATTTTTAAGCCAGCTGGAGAAAACGCTATTTCTGGGATAACTAAAATCTTGCAAATGAAAACTCAAGATCAAATAATCAGCTGTGCAAGGTGGTTCACACCTGTAATCCCAGCAATTTGGAAGGCTGAGGCAGGTAGATTGCTTGAACTCAGGAGTTCAAGACCAGCCTGGGCAACAAAGTGTGAGACCTCATGCCTACAAAAATAAATAAAATTATCCAGGTGTGGTGGTGCATACCTATAGTCCCAGCTACTTGGGAGGCTGAGATGGGAGGATCACTTAAGCCAGCAGGTCGAGCCTGTGTTGAGCTATAATCACACCACTGTACTCTAACAAGACCCTGTTTAAAAAGGGAAGGAGAAGGAGAAGAGAGAAGAAGAAGAAGAAGAAGAAGAAGAAGAAGAAGAAGAGAAGAAGAAGAAGAAGAAGAAGAGAAGAAGAAGAGAAGAAGAAGAAAGAAGAAAAAGAAGAAGAAGAAGAGAAGAAGAAGAGAAGAAGAAGAAGAAGAAGAGAAGAAGAAGAAGA
>NW_022096379.1:0-23446 GCF_006542625.1 Nomascus leucogenys
AAACAATTCTGTCCCCAGGGCACATTCATGGTGTGTACAGCATGAAAAAGCTGCCCCTTGGCTTATGGCTGGCCTGGTGAGTGGGGCTGGTTGTTTGGAAAATGCCCGAGGGACAGGACTTCCCCACTGCCAGACCCCACAGAGGACTCTCACAGGAGAGGGAGCTGAGCCCCTGAAGCATCAAGCCCCCAGTGCTAGGACCCCGAGCTCCCCTAGGCATTGAGGGGCAGAGTGAAGCACCAGGACACTCACTGCCTCATCAGCCCTCTTGGGGGTGAGCGGATGGCGGGCTGGGGCCATGATTAAGGGGGATGCGGGTGCCCACGGGTGCTGCCCGTCTGCAGGTCGTACTCGTATGCCCGTGTGGGGAAAAGAAAGAGAGATCAGATTGTTACTGTGTCTGTGTAGAAAGAAGTAGACATAGAGACTCCATTTTGTTCTGTACTAAGAAAAATTCTTCTGCCTTGAGATGCTGTTAATCTGTAACCTTACCCCCAACCCTGTGCTTCCTGAAACATGTGCTGTGTTAACTCAGGGTTAAATGGATTAAGGGCTGTGCAGGGGGTGCTTTGTTAAACACATGCTTGAAGGCAGAATGCTTGTTAAGAGTCATCACCACTCCCTATTCTCAAGTACCCAGGGACACAAACACTGCAGAAGGCCGCAGGGACCTCTGCCTAGGAAAGCCAGGTATTGTCCAAGGTTTCTCCCCATGTGATACCCTGAAATATGGCCTTGTGGGAAGGGAAAGACCTGACCGTCCCCCAGCCGACACCCGTAAAGGGTCTGTGCTGAGGAGGATGAGTAAAAGAGGAAGGAACGCCTCTTTGCAGTTGATATAAGAGGAAGGCATCTGTCTCCTGCTAGTCCCTGGGCAATGGAATGTCTCAGTGTAAAGCCGATTGTATGTTCCATCTACTGAGATAGGGGAAAACCGCCTTAGGGCTGGAGGTGGGACATGCTGGCAGCAATACTGCTCCTTAGGGCATTGAGGTGTTTATGTATCTGCACATCAAAAGCACAGCACATTTTTCTTTACCTTGTTTATGATGCAGAGACCCCCCTCTTCCTGTCACAGCCTGAGCTAGCTTTTCAAGTTCCTTTGGGATCCCCTTGGCTAAAAAGGGGTCCATTCAGTCAGCTGAGGGGCTTAGAATTCTATTTTTGGTTTACCCCACTATCAGGAGGTTGTCTGAGATACGCCAGCCCCTCCCACCCCTGCAGGCTCAGGCTGTAAGCATAAGACCCGGTGCAGGCCGGCACTCAGGCCGCAGCCACAGGGATGGTCCAGACATGGCTCTCCAACTGTCCTCGGACCACACACTGATTTAGGATGTCTGGGGTCCCAATGTGGACTCTAAAGGGTGCACAGTCTGGTCTCTGTCTGCCCTCAGTGAGACCTACACTCCCAGGAGCCTGCAGAACAGGGTGTGTGTGAGTTTTCTGGGGCTGCTCTAGCAAACAGGGGGCTTAAAAGATATTTATCCTTACAGTGCTGGGGCTGAAGTCAGAGGGCTGTGCTCCCTCTTGAGGCTGTAGGGGAGGATCCTTCCTGCCTCTCCCAGCTCCTCCAGGGCTCCAGGCATCCCTGGGCTTGTGGCTGCCTCCCTCCAGTCCCTGGCTCCATCTCCACGTGGCCTTCTCTCTGTGCATTTTCTCTGTCTTTCCCCTTCTCTTCTAGAAGGACACCACACACTGGATTTATAGCCTGCCCTACTCCTGGATGACCTCATCTTAACTTGATTATATCTGCAAGTACCCTATTTCCAGATAAGGTCCTATATCTTTTGGGGGTATCTTTAGGGCTTGTTTGCAAATGAGGTACTTGGCAGAATCTGACCTTAGACTCGCTTTCAGGGCTCCCTAACTCTCCCCATTGGACCGTCTTCACATGATTTTCCAGAGCACCCATGGGTGGCATGTTGGCCCACACAGAGCCCTCCTCGCTGTGAACGTCAGGACTTCCTGTGTAATCTCTTTAAGTCTGATTGGAAGCCCTTTGACTTGTGCCCTGACTGCCCTGGAGAATTCAGAGCCGGCTGACTCATCTTTCCTCGTGGCCTGGGAGAGTTGTGGAGAACACGCCCTACCTTCGAGATGCCACACGGATCTTCCTGCTCCCTCCCTCGGAGTCTCGCAGGGACGCCATCTTGTTTTCATGTCTCGTCAATACGGCACCCACGAGAGTGTTGCAGGGAAGGGAAGACACCACAGGCCGTAAACCACAGAAACTATCGCTGAAGTGGCCCCACGTGGCCCTCATTCAAGCAGTACCCAAATTCTTCACCCCTCCCTTGGCCGGGCGCAGTGGCTCACGCCTGTCATCCCAGCACTTTGGGAGGCCGAGGCGGGTGGATCACCTGATGTCGGGAGTTCGAGACCAGCCTGACCAACATGGAGAAACCCCGTCTCTACTAAAAATACAAAATTAGCTGGGCATGGTGGCACATGCTTGTAATCCCAGCTACTAGTGAGGCTGAGACAGGAGAATTGCTTGAACCTGGGAGGCGGAAGTTGTGGTGAGCTGAGATTGCATCATTGCACTCCAGCCTGGGCATCAAGAGTGAAACTCAGTCTCAAGAGAACAAAACAAAACAAATTCTTCACCCTGAGGCCCTTTATTTCTCCTTCTCCTTCTCCTTCTCCTTCTTCTTCTTTTTCCACTCCAGCCTGGGCATCAAGAGTGAAACTCAGTCTGAAGAAAACAAAACAAAACAAATTCTTCACCCTGAGCCCCTTTATTATTTCTTCTCCTTCTCCTTCTTCTTGAGTTTCACTCCAGGCTGGAGTGCAGTGGTGCAATCTCGGCTCGCTGCAAGCTCTGCCTCCCAGGTTCACGCCATTCTCCTGCCTCAGCCTCCAGAGTAGCTGGGACTACAGGTGTCCCCCACCACGCCCGGAGAATTTTTTGTATTTTTAGTGGAGACGCGGTTTCACCGTGTTAGCCAGGATGGTCTCCATCGCCTGACCTCGTGATCCACCTGCCTCGGCCTCCCAAAGTGCAGGGATTACAGGCGTGAGCCACCGCGCCCGGCCATTAATGTTTATTTTGACACAACTTCAGAGTTACATTAAGGCAACAATATGGTACAAAGAATTCCTTCGTATCAGGCATTCACATTCCGCGAATGTGGCTTCATCCTGGATCAGAGCCAAGTGGAGGGACTGCTGTTTCTGCGGGCTGGTTTCCTGGGGCTGCCATAACCAGTGACCAGAAAGCGGGTGGGTACGTCAACAGGAATTTATCGTCTCCCAGTCTGGGATGTAGATGTTGAAGCCCTAACCCCCAGTGCCTCCGAACGTGAGTGCATTTGGCCTCATAGTGTTAGAACGAGGCTGTCAGGGTGGGCCCTACAGCAACCTGCTTTTCTCATGCGAGGAAGTGTGGACACACACGGAAGAGACTCCAGGGATACTTGAGCACAGTGAAAACACCCTATGAGCGTGCACCAGACGGCGTCCGCAAGCCGAGGAGAGGAGAAACCAGCCCTGCTGACAACACCTTGCACTCGGACCTCAGCCTCCAGGTCTGTGGGAAGATAATTTTCAGTGAAGTCCTCCAGTCTTGGTACTTTATGGCGGCCCTGAACACTCACACAGACGGGTACATTTACTGTCCCGGTTCTTCTGCCGAGGAAGTGGAGGCACAGAGAAGTTTAGTGAACTTGACCCATGTGGGAGGGCCAGGAGCGGTCAAGGCTGGATTGGAACAAACCACGCTTTTTGCAGCAGTCATGTTCTTAGGCACGACGCCTGCTTCCTTAGATGCGCTGCAAAGAGAATACTGCAGAGCACCCCGAACACGCAACGGCACAGTCACAAAGATGACACTGACTCGAAGTGTCTTCAGCAAAATGAGAATGTCTCAGAAGAGGACGGGGGTCTCTCATGGATGGCATGAATACAAGGCCCCTAGAAAGGAAGAGACAGCTCAGCCCACCACCCTCAGAGGAAGGTCTTGGTTCTGCTTTACCACTGAGTAGTTTCCCACCTCCGACAGGGGAAGGCCTCAGTACCTAGGAGACCTCAGTACCTAGAAGGTCTCAGTACCTAGGAGACCTCAGTACCTAGAAGGTCTCAGTACAAGGCGACCTCAGTACCTAGAAGGCCTCAGTACCTAGGAGACCTCAGTACCTAGAAGGTCTCAGTACCTAGGAGACCTCAGTACCTAGAAGGTCTCAGTACCTAGGAGACCTCAGTACCTAGAAGATCTCAGTACCTATGAGATCTCCGTGCCTAGGAGACCTCAGTACCTAGGAGGTCTCAGTACCGAGGCGACCTCAGTACCGAGGCGACCTCAATACCTAGGAGGTCTCAGCACCGAGGCGACCTCAGTACCGAGGAGAGGAGACTTCAGCACGGAGGAGATCTCAGTACCTAGGGGACCTCAGTACCTAGTAGGTCAAACTGAGAGACGAAACGTAGAGGGGAGGTTGTCACAGGCTGGGGGAGGCGGAATGGAGAGCTGTTCCGCTTGGAAAGATGCAAACGTTCTGCAGACAGACGGCGGTGCCGAGTGCACCACGCGAATGTGCTCAGTCCCACCGTCCCGTGCCCTGAAAACGGCCAGTATGGCAAACTCCGTTTTTTGCATATTGTGCCACAAAGAAGAAAAAGTGTCTTACGGAGACAGGGAGGGAGACGCCTACAGGCCCCTACATGCCGAGCAGCTCGCGCGGGGTCGGGCGTCCCCCAGGCCGGCTCCCGTCCGGGGCTGGGCCGCTGCGGGAACGGGGTTGGCCTAAGGCAGCATGCGCGGTGCGGGCTGGGCCGGGCCCCCTGGTCCCCTCCGCCGCCCTCTCAGTCCGCGCGACGGCCCCACTCGGGGCTCGGCCGGGCTCCAGGGACGCAGCCTGGGGTCCAGGGGCCACGAGCCTCCGCCGTTCCTCGGCCTTGTGGGCCCGGGCGCTGGGTGGGGCCGCGGGTGCGCGTCAGGGGCCAGGCTGGGCGCCGAGGTCTGCAAAGGGGCGGAGAAGACGGGCTTGGGCTCCCCGCAGAGGCTGCCAGGGGGCGGCGGTGCACCTCCCACCCGGGTCACCTCGGTGCCACCCATGCCTGCCTCAGGGCAGCCGGACCCACGGCCCTCCACCCCCTCCCTCGCTCGCGTCCTGCCCGGCTGCCGCTGTTCGCATCCTCTCGGTAACTCCGTGGGCTCCCGACCATTCGGGAGACTCCCACGCTGCAGCCCACCAGCTAATGTCCGCTATCTTCCCCCACTCAGTTCTTCGACTTTACCAGCTTCGGCTCTTTTCGTCACCCCTCTTTACTCCTCGTTCCTCTCCGTCACTTTCCGTCATCTCCGATTAGGCTCGGCCTGCTTCATCTCACCATTTCGCTTTCCTCTTTGTCGCGCTCTGATAAATTTCGTGACTCTTCGTCACTGTCCGTCAGTCCCCGTCAGTTTCCGTCAATTCTCGCCACTTTCCGTCGCTCTCCGCCGCCCTTTAGCTCCGCTCGGCTCATCTCCGTCAGGCATCGTCTACTTTCGTCACTCTCCGTCACTCTCCGGCTGCTCCCTACCCCGCACTCCAGGTGGAGAAAGCCTCAGGGACTTTTCCTGCCCTTAGACCTTTTTCGTCACTCTCCGATCCTGCTGTCTCTTCAGTCTCCGGTTATTTCTGGTCTGCCCGTGACTCTGTCCTCCTCCCTTCACTCCTGGGTCTGGTCTCTCCTGAGAGTCCTCTCCCCAGTACCCGGCCTGACTGATGGTGGTGAGCGGGTCTCCGGGTGATCCCGAGGGGAGGAGCGGGGGGTGTGGGTGTGGTTGTCAGGGCTGGAGCATGGGGTCTCCCTGTGGTCTGGAGGGTGGAGCAGGGGGCCTGGGGGTGGTACTTATGGACGGGACAGGGCTATTTCTCTTTTTGGTCCGGTTCCCATCTGCTGAGCTGGGGGTCCTTGTGATCCTGACAGGTGGGGCAGAATGGGAGGGTCAAGGTGAGGGGAAGGAAGGAGTGGCGGCCTGGTCCCAAGGGGCAGGAAAGGGTTTGTGGTTCAGTTCTGATGTGCGACCCATCCATAGGAGAATGGACACCTCGGACTCTCCCATTCCTGGCCAGTGGCAGGGCCCAGTAGCTGCCTTCCCTGGCTGTCCTCGAGGCTCACTGGAGGATACTTTTTTCATTCTGGCAAATTTTTAAAAATTCTTTTATAGATCTCAGTGAGTTCAAAGCTGCCTGTGTGCAGGCAAAGGTCCGTTCTTTGTCTACATTGCACTCTAGTCGGCTGAAAGGAAATGGTAATATAGCTGGAAAAGGTATCCTGGGGTGATTAGAGGATTTTTTTCATCTTAGAAAGGGATATCGACAGGAGGCCAGAATTTCTACATCCTCTTGAATTTCAAAAAATACTTCCAAGCCTGGACAATATCGGGAGGCCTCATCTCTACAAAATAAAAATTAAGAAAGTAGCCGGGTGCAGTGGCCCACTCCTGTAGTCCCACCTACTCTGGAGGCTGAGGCGGGAAGATCACTTGAGCTATGGCGGCCGAGGCTGCAGTCAGCTGTGACCATGCCACTGCACTCCAGCCTCGGTGACAGAGCAAGACCCTGAAAAAAAAAGGGAGGGAAGGAAGGAGGGAGGGGAGGGGGAATGGGGGACGGAGGGAGGGATGCAGGAAAGAAGGAAGAAAGAAAGAAAATGGCTTAAGCTCAGAGAGCTGTGTGTGGTCCCCAGCTCCCACCCCCAGCAAGGGGCCTGCAAACCCACGGAGGGGCAGGTTGTCTTGACGTGGAGCCACAGGGACGGGGGGACCTGAACTCTAGGGGTTAGGATTAGGGTTAGGGTTAGGCTTTGAGATTTCGGGTCATAGAATATACATGGGTTTGGTCCTGGGAAAATTCCAGGTCTGGGTTTTCTGGTTGGGGGTTGGTCTCAGGTGAGATACGACAGGTTTACAGTGTTTGGAAGGTATGTACAGATTCGTATGATGCTACTGCTTGAATGCGTTCTGCAGATTTCATGTTTTGGCAATTTTTTTTCTTTTTTTTTTAGATAGTGTCTCGCTCTGTCATCTATCACCCAGGCTGGAGTGCAATGGTGCGATCTCGGCTCACTGCAACCTCTGCCTCCCAGGTTCAAGTGATTCTCGCACCTCAGCCTCCCGTTAGCTGGCACTGTAGCAGGACGAGCCACAGAAATATTCCTCAGATACCGGGTTAAAGAAAGAAGGGCTTTCTTCGGCCAGGAGTGTCAGCACCCTTGCGTCTTAAGAGCCGAGCTCCCCGAAAAAGGAATTCGTGGGCCTTTTAAGGGTTTACCACTCTAAGAGGTTCACATGAAAGGGTCGTGATAGATCGAGCAAGCGTGGGGAATGTGACTGAGGGCTACATGCATCAGATAACAGTACAGAAAGTTTTTCAGTGCTTCCTCATACAGTGTCTGGAATTTACAGATAACACAAACAGTTTAGGTCAGGGGCCAATATTATTATTATTATTTTAACCACCAGGGCCGGGTGGTGGTGCCAAGGTCGTCCAGCTATTTATCTTACTTTTTTTTTTTTTTTTTTTAGCTTTTTGCTTTCTCCCTTTTTCGTTGTTTTATAAGCTAAGGAAGGGGTGTGGGGAAGGGAAGGGCAGCAGGAGAAGTGGTGGTCTCCTTCCTTAGGATTACAGGCACCGGGTTTATTCCTTGCTAATTTTTTTTTTTTTTTTTGTATTTTTAGTAGAGATGGGGTTTCACCATGTTGGCCAGGCTGGTCTTGAACTCCTGACCTCAGGTGATCGTGGCCTCGGCCTCTGAAAGTGCTGGGATTAAAAGCACAAGGCAGGGCGCCCAGCCATGTGTTGGCAATTTAATCCCCAAATTCATGTCCTGATTGGAGATGTGGCCCTTGGCAGGTAATTAGGATTAAATAAGGTCATCAGGGTGGGTAGCTTTTATAGATGAGGAAGAGAGAATGGAGCAGACAGCACTCTCGCCCTCTCCTCTGTCGCCCGCACTCTCGCTCTCCCCTCCCCTGCCATGTGCAGCCCTCCCCAGCCACCAGAACTTGCCCTCCCCTCCCCGGCCATGAGTGGACACGGACTCCCGCCCTCCCGCCATGTGCCGCCCTCCACTGGGCGGGGATGCTCTGGGCCATGTGCTGCTTGGTGTCCAGGGGCCGTGCGCCTCCGCCGCTCCTTGGACTCGTGGGCCCGGGCGCTGGGTGGGGCCGCGGGTGGGGTCAGGGCCAGGCTGGGGCCGAGGTCTGCAAAGGGGCGGAGAGACGGGCTTGGGCTCCCCGCAGAGGCTGCCAGGGGACGGCGGTGCACCTCCCACCCGGGTCACCTCGGTGCCACCCATGCCTGCCTCAGGGCAGGCGGACCCACGGCCCTCCACGCCCTCCCTCGCTCCGTCCTGCCCGGCTGCCGCTGTTCGCATCCTCTCGGTAACTCCGTGGGTCCCGCCCATTCGGGAGACTCCCACGCTGCAGCCACCAGCTAATCTCGGCTATCTTCCCCACTCAGTTCTTCGCCTTACCAGCTTCGGCTCTTTTCGTCACCCCTCTTTACTCCTCGTTCCTCTCCGTCACTTTCCGTCATGTCCGATTAGGCTCGGCCTGCTTCATCTCACCATTTCGCTTTCCTCTTTGTCGCGCTCTGATAAATTTCGTGACTCTTCGTCACTGTCCGTCAGTCCCCGTCACTTTCCGTCAATTCTCGCCACTTTCCGTCGCTCTCCGCCGCCCTTGAGCTCCGCTCCGCTCATCTCCGTCAGGCATCGTCTACTTTCGTCACTCTCCGTCACTCTCCGGCTGCTCCCTGCCCCGCACTCGGGGTGGAGAAAGCCTCAGGGACTTTTCCTGCCCTTAGACCTTTTCCGTCACTCTCCGATCCTGCTTTCTCGTCAGTCCCCGGTCATTTCTGGTCTGCCCGTGACTCTGTCCTCCTCCCTTCACTCCTGGGTCTGGTCCCTCCTGAGAGGCCGCTCCCCAGTACCCGGCCTGACTGATGGTGGTGAGCGGGTCTCGGGGTGGTCCGGAGGGGAGGAGCGGGGGGTCTGGGTGTGGTTGTCAGGGGTGGAGCATGGGGTCTCCCTGTGGTCTGGAGGGTGGAGCAGGGGGTCTGGGGGTGGTACTTATGGACGGGACAGGGCTATTTCTCTTTTTGGTCCGGTTCCATTTGCTGAGCTTGGGGTCTTGTGATCCTGACGGGTGGGGCAGAATGGGAGGGTCAAGGTGAGGGGAAGGAAGGAGTGGCGGCCTGGTCCCAAGGGTTCAGGAAAGGGTTTGTGGTTCAATTGTGATGTGCGACCCATCCATAGGAGAATGGACACCTCGGACTCTCCCATTCCTGGCCAGTGGCAGGGCCCAGTAGCTGCCTTCCCTGGCTGTCCTCGAGGCTCACTGGAGGATACTTTTTTCATTATGGCAATTTTTTTTTTTTTGAGACGGAGTCTCGCTTTGTCACCCAGGCTGGAGTGCAGTGGCGCAATCTCGGCTCACTGCAAGCTCCGCCTCCCGGGTTCACGCCATTCTCCTGCCTCAGCCTCTCCATGTAGCTGGGACTACAGGCGCCCGCCACCACGCCCGGCTAACTTTTTGTATTTTTAGTAGAGACGGGGTTTCACCGTGGTCTCGATCTCCTGACCTCGTGATCCGCCCGCCTCGGCCTCCCAAAGTGCTCGGATTACAAGCGTGAGCCTCTGCGCCCGGCCTGATTAGAGGCTTTTACATTTCCTCTTAGAAAGGGATATCGACAGGAGGCCAGAATTTCTACATCCTCTTGAATTTCAAAAAATACTTCCAAGCCTGGACGATATCGGGAGGCCTCATCTCTACAAAATAAAAATTAAGAAATTAGCCGGGTGCGGTGGCCCACTCCTGTAGTCCCACCTACTCTGGAGGCTGAGGCGGGAAGATCACTTGAGCTATGGCGGCCGAGGCTGCAGTCAGCTGTGACCATGCCACTGCACTCCAGCCTGGTGACAGAGCAAGACCCTGAAAAAAAAAGGGAGGGAAGGAAGGAGGGAGGGGAGGGGAGGGGGGACGGAGGGAGAGGATGCAGGAAAGAAGGAAGAAAGAAAGAAAATGGCTTAAGCTCAGAGAGCTGTGTGTGGTCCCCAGCTCCCACCCCCAGCAAGGGGCCTGCAAACCCACGGAGGGGCAGGTTGTCTTGACGTGGAGCCACAGGGACGGGGGGACCTGAACTCTAGGGGTTAGGATTAGGGTTAGGGTTAGGCTTTGAGGTTTCGGGTCATAGAATATACATGGGTTTGGTCCTGGGAAAATTCCAGGTCTGGGTTTTGTGGTTGGGGGTTGGTCTCAGTGAGATACGACAGGTTTACAGTGTTTGCAAGGTATGTACAGATTCGTATGATGCTACTGCTTGAATGCGTTCTCCAGATTTCATGTTTTGGCAATTTTTTTTCTTTTTTTTTTAGATAGTGTCTCGCTCTGTCATCTATCACCCAGGCTGGAGTGCAATGGTGCGATCTCGGCTCACTGCAACCTCTGCCTCCCAGGTTCAAGTGATTCTCGCACCTCAGCCTCCGTTAGCTGGCAGTGTAGCAGGACGAGCCACAGAAATATTCCTCAGATACCGGGTTAAAGAAAGAAGGGCTTTCTTCGGCCAGGAGTGTCAGCACCCTTGCGTCTTAAGAGCCGAGCTCCCCGAAAAAGGAATTCCTGGGCCTTTTAAGGGTTTACCACTCTAAGAGGTTCACATGAAAGGGTCGTGATAGATCGAGCAAGCGTGGGGAATGTGACTGAGAGCTACATGCATCAGATAACAGTACAGAAAGTTTTTCAGTGCTTCCTCATACAGTGTCTGGAATTTACAGATAACACAAGTAGTTTAGGTCAGGGGTTAATATTATTAATATTATTTTAACCACCAGGGCCGGGTGGTGGTGCCAGGGTCGTCCAGCTATTTATCTAACTTCTGTTTTTTTTTTGTTTTTTTTAGCTTTTTGCTTTCTCCCTTTTTCCCTGTTTTATAAACTAAGGAAGGGGTGTGGGAAGGGAAGGGCAGCAGGAGAAGTGGTGGTCTCCTTCCTTAGGAGTACAGGCACCGGGCTTCATTCCTGGTAATTTTTTTTTTTTTTTTTGTATTTTTAGTAGAGATGGGGTTTCACCACGTTGGCCAGGCTGGTCTTGAACTCCTGGCCTCAGGTGATCGCCCGCCTCCGCCTCTGAAAGTGCTGGAATTAAAAGCACAAGGCACGACGCCCAGCCATGTGTTGGCAATTTAATCCCCAAATTCATGTCCTGATTGGAGATGTGGCCCTTGGCAGGTAATTAGGATTAAATAAGGTCATCAGGGTGGGTCCCCAGTCATGGGACTCGTGGCTTTATAAGATGAGGAAGAGAAACTGGAGCGGACACGCACTCTCGCCCTCTCCTCTGTCGCCCGCACTCTCGCTCTCCCCTCCCTTGCCATGTGCAGCCCTCCCCAGCCACCAGAACTTGCCCTCCCTCCCCGGCCATGAGTGGACACGGACTCCCGCCCTCCCGCCATGTGCCGCCCTCCACTGGGCAGGGATGCTCTGGGCCATGTGCTGCTTGGGGTCCAGGGGCCGTGAGCCTCCGCCGCTCCTTGGACTCGTGGGCCCGGGCGCTGGGTGGGGCCGCGGGTGGGTGTCAGGGGCCAGGCTGGGCGCCGAGGTCTGCAAAGGGGCGGAGACGACGGGCTTGGGCTCCCCGCAGAGGCTGCCAGGGGACGGCGGTGCACCTCCCACCCGGGTCACCTCGGTGCCACCCATGCCTGCCTCAGGGCAGGCGGACCCACGGCCCTCCACGCCCTCCCTCGCTCGCGTCCTGCCCGGCTGCCGCTGTTCGCAGACTCTGGGTAACTCCGTGGGGTCCCGCCCATTAGGGCAACTCCCACGCTGCAGCCCGCCAGCTAATCTCGGCTATCTTCCCACACTCAGTTCTTCGCCTCCACCAGCTTCGGCTCTTTTCGTCACCCCTCTTTACTCCTCGTTCCTCTCCGTCACTTTCCGTCATCTCCGATTGGGCTCGGCCTGCTTCATCTCACCATTTCGCTTTCCTCTTTGCCGCGCTCTGATAAATTTCGTGACTCTTCGTCACTGTCCGTCAGTCCCCGTCACTTTCCGTCAATTCTCGCCACTTTCCGTCCCTCTCCGCCCTCCTTTAGCTCCGCTCGGCTCATCTCCGTCAGGCATCGTCTACTTTCGTCACTCTCCGTCACTCTCCGGCTGCTCCCTACCCCGCACTCCAGGTGGAGAAAGCCTCAGGGACTTTTCCTGCCATTAGACCTTTTTCGTCACTCTCCGATCCTGCTGTCTCAACAGTCCCCGGTTATTTCTGGTCTGCCCGTGACTCTGTCCTCCTCCCTTCACTCCTGGGTCTGGTCCCTCCTGAGAGGCCTCTCCCCAGTACCCGGCCTGACTGATGGTGGTGAGCGGGTCTCCGGGTGATCCCGAGGGGAGGAGCGGGGGTCTGGGGGTGGCGCTGAGGGAAGGAGCGGTCTGGTGTGGTCCCGAGTGGAGGAGCAGGGGGTCTGGGTGGGTTTCAGGGGTGGAGCATGGGGTCTCCTGTGGTCTGGAGGGTGGAGCAGGGGGTCTGGGGGTGGTACTTATGGACGGGACAGGGGTATTTCTCTTTTTGGTCCGGTTCCCATCTGCTGAGCTGGGGGTCCTTGTGATCCTGACGGGTGGGGCAGAATGGGAGGGTCAAGGCGAGAGGAAGGAAGGAGTGGCGGCCTGGTCCCAAGGGTTCAGGAAAGTGTTTGTGGTTCAATTGTGATGTGCGACGCATCCATAGGAGAATGGACACCTCTGACTCTCCCATTCGTGGCCAGTGGCAGGGCCCAGTAGCTGCCTTCCCTGGCTGTCCTCGAGGCTCACTGGAGGATACTTTTTTCATTCTGGCAAATTTTTAAAAATTCTTTTATAGATCTCAGTGAGTTCAAAGCTGCCTGTGTGCAGGCAAAGGTCCGTTCTTTGTCTGCATTGCACTCTAGTCAGCTGAAAGGAAATGGTAATATAGCTGGAAAAGGTATCCTGGGGTGATTAGAGGATTTTTTTCATCTTAGAAAGGGATATCGACAGGAGGCCAGTATTTCTACATCCTCTTGAATTTCAAAAAATACTTCCAAGCCTGGACAATATCGGGAGGCCTCATCTCTACAAAATAAAAATTAAGAAATTAGCCGGGTGCGGTGGCCCACTCCTGTAGTCCCACCTACTCTGGAGGCTGAGGCGGGAAGATCACTTGAGCTATGGCGGCCGAGGCTGCAGTCAGCTGTGACCATGCCACTGCACTCCAGCCTCGGTGAAAGAGCAAGACCCTGAAAAAAAAAGGGAGGGAAGGAAGGAGGGAGGGGAGGGGGAGGGGGGACGGAGGGAGGGATGCAGGAAAGAAGGAAGAAAGAAAGAAAATGGCTTAAGCTCAGAGAGCTGTGTGTGGTCCCCAGCTCCCACCCCCAGCAAGGGGCCTGCAAACCCACGGAGGGGCAGGTTGTCTTGACGTGGAGCCACAGGGACGGGGGGACCTGAACTGTAGGGGTTAGGATTAGGGTTAGGGTTAGGCTTTGAGGTTTCGGGTTATAGAATATACATGGGTTTGGTCCTGGGAAAATTCCAGGTCTGGGTTTTGTGGTTGGGGGTTGGTCTCAGGTGAGATACGACAGGTTTACAGTGTTTGCAAGGTATGTACAGATTCGTATGATGCTACTGATTGAATGCGTTCTCCAGATTTCATGTTTTGGCAATTTTTTTTCTTTTTTTTTTAGATAGTGTCTCGCTCTGTCATCTATCACCCAGGCTGGAGTGCAATGGTGCGATCTCGGCTCACTGCAACCTCTGCCTCCCAGGTTCAAGTGATTCTCGCACCTCAGCCTCCTGTTAGCTGGCACTGTAGCAGGACGAGCCACAGAAATATTCCTCAGATACCGGGTTAAAGAAAGAAGGGCTTTCTTCGGCCAGGAGTGTCAGCACCCTTGCGTCTTAAGAGCCAAGCTCCCCGAAAAAGGAATTCCTGGGCCTTTTAAGGGTTTACGACTCTAAGAGGTTCACATGAAAGGGTCGTGATAGATCGAGCAAGCGTGGGGAATGTGACTGAGGGCTACATGCATCAGATAACAGTACAGAAAGTTTTTCAGTGCTTCCTCATACAGTGTCTGGAATTTACAGATAACACAAATAGCTTAGGTCAGGGGCTAATAATATTATTATTATTTTAACCACCAGGGCCGGGTGGTGGTGCCAAGGTCGTCCAGCTATTTATCTTACTTTTTTTTTTTTTTTTTTTTAGCTTTTTGCTTTCTCCCTTTTTCCCTGTTTTATAAACTAAGGAAGGGGTGTGGGGAAGGGAAGGGCAGCAGGAGAAGTGGTGGTCTCCTTCCTTAGGAGTACAGGCACCGGGCTTCATTCCTGGGTAATTTTGTTTGTTTGTTTGTTTTTGTATTTTTAGTAGAGATGGGGTTTCACCATGTTGGCCAGGCTGGTCTTGAACTCCTGGCCTCAGGTGATCGCCCGCCTCGGCCTCTGAAAGTGCTGGAATTAAAAGCACAAGGCACGACGCCCAGCCATGTGTTGGCAATTTAATCCCCAAATTCATGTCCTGATTGGAAATGTGGCCCTTGGCAGGTAATTAGAATTAAATAAGGTCATCAGGGTGGGTAGCTTTATATGATGAGGAAGAGAGACTGGAGCGGACACGCACTCTCGCCCTCTCCTCTGTCGCCCGCACTCTCGCTCTCCCCTCCCCTGCCATGTGCAGCCCTCCCCAGCCACCAGAACTTGCCCTCCCCTCCCCGGCCATGAGTGGACACGGACTCCCGCCCTCCCGCCATGTGCCGCCCTCCACTGGGCGGGGATGCTCTGGGCCATGTGCTGCTTGGGGTCCAGGGGCCGCGAGCCTCCGCCGCTCCTTGGACTCGTGGGCCCGGGCGCTGGGTGGGGCCGCGGGTGGGTGTCAGGGGCCAGGCTGGGCGCCGAGGTCTGCAAAGGGGCGGAGACGACGGGCTTGGGCTCCCCGCAGAGGCTGCCAGGGGACGGCGGTGCACCTCCCACCCGGGTCACCTCGGTGCCACCCATGCCTGCCTCAGGGCAGGCGGACCCACGGCCCTCCACGCCCTCCCTCGCTGGCGTCCTGCCCGGCTGCCGCTGTTCGCATCCTCGCGGTAACTCCGCGGGCTCCCGCCCATTAGGGCAACTCCCACGCTGCAGCCCACCAGCTAATGTCCGCTATCTTCCCACACTCAGTTCTTCGACTTTACCAGCTTCGGCTCTTTTCGTCACCCCTCTTTACTCCTCGTTCCTCTCCGTCACTTTCCGTCATCTCCGATTAGGCTCGGCCCGCTTCATCTCACCATTTCGCTTTCCTCTTTGTCGCGCTCTGATAAATTTCGTGACTCTTCGTCACTGTCCGTCAGTCCCCGTTACTTTCCGTCAATTCTCGCAACTTTCCGTCGCTCTCCGCCGCCCTTGAGCTCCGCTCGGCTCATCTCCGTCAGGCATCGTCTACTTTCGCCACTCTCCGGCTGCTCCCTACCCCGCACTCCAGGTGGAGAAAGCCTCAGGGACTTTTCCTGCCATGAGACCTTTTTCGTCACTCTCCGATCCTGCTGTCTCAACAGTCCCCGGTTATTTCTGGTCCGCCCGTGACTCTGTCCTCCTCCCTTCACTCCTGGGTCTGGTCCCTCCCGAGAGGCCGCTCCCCAGTACCCGGCCTGACTGATGGTGGTGAGCGGGTCTCCGGGTGATCCCGAGGGGAGGAGCGGGGGTCTGGGGGTGGCGCCGAGGGAAGGAGCGGTCTGGTGTGGTCCCGAGTGGAGGAGCAGGCGGTCTGGGTGTGGGTTTCAGGGGTGGAGCATGGGGTCTCCCTGTGGTCTGGAGGGTGGAGCAGGGGGTCTGGGGGTGGTACTTATGGACGGGATAGGGGTATTTCTCTTTTTGGTCCGGTTCCCATCTGTTGAGCTGGGGGTCCTTGTGATCCTGACGGGTGGGGCAGAATGGGAGGGTCAAGGCGAGGGGAAGGAAGGAGTGGCGGCCTGGTCCCAAGGGGGCAGGAAAGGGTTTGTGGTTCAGTTCTGATGTGCGACCCATCCATAGGAGAATGGACACCTCTGACTCTCCCATTCGTGGCCAGTGGCAGGGCCCAGTAGCTGCCTTCCCTGGCTGTCCTCGAGGCTCACTGGAGGATACTTTTTTCATTCTGGCAAATTTTTAAAAATTCTTTTATAGATCTCAGTGAGTTCAAAGCTGCCTGTGTGCAGGCAAAGGTCCGTTCTTTGTCTACATTGCACTCTAGTCGGCTGAAAGGAAATGGTAATATAGCTGGAAAAGGTATCCTGGGGTGATTAGAGGATTTTTTTCATCTTAGAAAGGGATATCGACAGGAGGCCAGAATTTCTACATCCTCTTGAATTTCAAAAAATACTTCCAAGCCTGGACGATATCCGGAGGCCTCATCTCTACAAAATAAAAATTAAGAAAGTAGCCGGGTGCGGTGGCCCACTCCTGTAGTCCCACCTACTCTGGAGGCTGAGGCGGGAAGATCACTTGAGCTATGGCGGCCGAGGCTGCAGTCAGCTGTGACCATGCCACTGCACTCCAGCCTCGGTGAAAGAGCAAGACCCTGAAAAAAAAAGGGAGGGAAGGAAGGAGGGAAGTAAGGGAGGGGGAGGGAGGGAGGGAGGGAGGAAGGAAGGAAGGAAGGAAGGAAGGAAGGAAGGAAATGGCTTAAGCTCAGAGAGCTGTGTGTGGTCCCCAGCTCCCACCCCCAGCAAGGGGCCTGCAAACCCACGGAGGGGCAGGTTGTCTTGACGTGGAGCCACAGGGACGGGGGGACCTGAACTCTAGGGGTTCGGATTAGGGTTAGGGTTAGGCTTTGAGATTTCGGGTCATAGAATCTACATGGGTTTGGTCCTGGGAAAATTCCAGGTCTGGGTTTTGTGGTTGGGGGTTGGTCTCAGGTGAGATGCGACAGGTTTACAGTGTTTGCAAGGTATGTACAGATTCGTATGGTGCTACTGCTTGAATGCGTTCTCCAGATTTCATGTTTTGGCAATTTTTTTTCTTTTTTTTTTAGATGGTGTCTCGCTCTGTCATCTATCACCCAGGCTGGAGTGCAATGGTGCGATCTCGGCTCACTGCAACCTCTGCCTCCCAGGTTCAAGTGATTCTCGCACCTCAGCCTCCCGTTAGCTGGCATTGTAGCAGGACAAGCCACAGAAATATTCCTCAGACACCGGGTTAAAGAAAGAAGGGCTTTCTTCGGCCAGGAGGGTCAGCACCCTTGCGTCTTAAGAGATGAGCTCCCCGAAAAAGGAATTCGTGGGCCTTTTAAGGGTTTACCACTCTAAGAGGTTCACATGAAAGGGTCGTGATAGATCGAGCAAGCGTGGGGAATGTGACTGAGGGCTACATGCATCAGATAACAGTACAGAAGGTTTTGCAGTGCTTCCTCATACAGTGTCTGGAATTTACAGATAACACAAGTAGTTTAGGTCAGGGGTTAATATTATTATTATTATTTTAAACACGAGGTCCGGGTGGTGGTGCCAGGGTCGTCCAGCTATTTATCTAACTTCTGTTTTTTTTTGTTTTTTTTTTAGCTTTTTGCTTTCTCCCTTTTTCCCTGTTTTATAAACTAAGGAAGGGGTGTTGGGAAGGGAAGGGCAGCAGGAGAAGTGGTGGTCTCCTTCCTTAGGAGTACAGGCACCGGGCTTCATTCCTGGGTAATTTTGTTTGTTTGTTTGTTTTTGTATTTTTAGTAGAGATGGGGTTTCACCATGTTGGCCAAGCTGGTCTTGAACTCCTGGACTCAGGTGATCGCCCGCCTCGGCCTCTGAAAATGCTGGAATTAAAAGCACAAGGCACGACGCCCAGCCATGTGTTGGCAATTTAATCCCCAAATTCATGTCCTGATTGGAAATGTGGCCCTTGGCAGGTAATTAGAATTAAATAAGGTCATCAGGGTGGGTAGCTTTGTATGATGAGGAAGAGAGACTGGAGCGGACATGCACTCTCGCCCTCTCCTCTGTCGCCGGCACTCTCGCTCTCCCCTCCCCTGCCATGTGCAGCCCTCCCCAGCCACCAGAACTTGCCCTCCCCTCCCCGGCCATGAGTGGACACGGACTCCCGCCCTCTCGCCATGTGCCGCCCTCCACTGGGCGGGGATGCTCTGGGCCATGTGCTGCTTGGGGTCCAGGGGCGGTGAGCCTCCGCCGCTCCTTGGACTCGTGGGCCCGGGCGCTGGGTGGGGCCGCGGGTGGGTGTCAGGGGCCAGGCTGGGCGCCGAGGTCTGCAAAGGGGCGGAGACGGCGGGCTTGGGCTCCCCGCAGAGGCTGCCAGGGGACGGCGGTGCACCTCCCACCCGGGTCACCTCGGTGCCACCCATGCCTGCCTCAGGGCAGGCGGACCCACGGCCCTCCACCCCCTCCCTCGCTCACGTCCTGCCCGGCTGCCGCTGTTCGCATCCTCTCGGTAACTCCGTGGGGTCCCGCCCATTCGGGAGACTCCCACGCTGCAGCCCGCCAGCTAATCTCGGCTATCTTCCGACACTCAGTTCTTCGCCTCCACCAGCTTCGGCTCTTTTCGTCACCCCTCTTTACTCCTCGTTCCTCTCCGTCACTTTCCGTCATCTCCGATTGGGCTCGGCCTGCTTCATCTCACCATTTCGCTTTCCTCTTTGTCGCGCTGTGATAAATTTCGTGACTCTTCGTCACTGTCCGTCAGTCCCCGTCACTTTCCGTCAATTCTCGCCACTTTCCGTCGCTCTCCGCCGCCCTTTAGCTCCGCTCGGCTCATCTCCGTCAGGCATCGTCTGCTTTCGTCACTCTCCGGCTGCTCCCTACCCCGCACTCCAGGTGGAGAAAGCCTCAGGGACTTTTCCTGCCCTTAGACCTTTTTCGTCACTCTCCGATCCTGCTGTCTCAACAGTCCCCGGTTATTTCTGGTCTGCCCGTGACTCTGTCCTCCTCCCTTCACTCCTGGGTCTGGTCTCTCCTGAGAGTCCTCTCCCCAGTACCCGGCCTGACTGATGGTGGTGAGCGGGTCTCCGGGTGATCCCGAGGGGAGGAGCGGGGGTCTGGGGGTGGCGCTGAGGGAAGGAGGGGTTTGGTGTGGTCCTGAGGACAGGAGCAGGGGGTCTGGTGTGGTCCGAGTGGAGGAGCAGGGGGTCTGGGTGTGGGTTTCAGGGGTGGAGCATGGGGTCTCCCTGTGGTCTGGAGGGTGGAGCAGGGGGTCTGGGGGTGGTACTTATGGACTGGACAGGGCTATTTCTCTTTTTGGTCCGGTTCCCATCTGCTGAGCTGGGGGGTCCTTGTGATCCTGACGGGTGGGGCAGAATGGGAGGGTCAAGGCGAGGGGAAGGAAGGAGTGGCGGCCTGGTCCCAAGGGGGCAGGAAAGGGTTTGTGGTTCAGTTCTGATGTGCGACCCATCCATAGGAGAATGGACATCTCGGACTCTCCCATTCCTGGCCAGTGGCAGGGCCCAGTAGCTGCCTTCCCTGGCTGTCCTCGAGGCTCACTGGAGGATACTTTTTTCATTATGGCAATTTTTTTTTTTTTGAGAGGGAGTCTCGCTTTGTCACCCAGGCTGGAGTGCAGTGGCGCAATCTCGGCTCACTGCAAGCTCCGCCTCCCGGGTTCACGCCATTCTCCTGCCTCAGCCTCTCCAAGTAGCTGGGACTACAGGCGCCCGCCACTACGCCCGGCTAACTTTTTGTATTTTTAGTAGAGACGGGGTTTCACCGTGGTCTCGATCTCCTGACCTCGTGATCCGCCCGCCTCGGCCTCCCAAAGTGCTGGGATTACAAGCGTGAGCCTCTGCGCCCGGCCTGATTAGAGGCTTTTACATTTCCTCTTAGAAAGGGGTATCGACAGGAGGCCAGAATTTCTACATCCTCTTGAATTTCAAAAAATACTTCCAAGCTTGGACGATATCGGGAGGCCTCATCTCTACAAAATAAAAATTAAGAAAGTAGCCGGGTGCGGTGGCCCACTCCTGTAGTCCCACCTACTCTGGAGGCTGAGGCGGGAAGATCACTTGAGCTATGGCGGCCGAGGCTGCAGTCAGCTGTGACCATGCCACTGCACTCCAGCCTGGGTGACAGAGCAAGACCCTGAAAAAAAAAGGGAGGGAAGGAAGGAGGGAGGGGAGGGGGAGGGGGTGACGGAGGGAGGGAGGGATGCAGGAAAGAAGGAAGAAAGAAAGAAAATGGCTTAAGCTCAGAGAGCTGTGTGTGGTCCCCAGCTCCCACCCCCAGCAAGGGGCCTGCAAACCCACGGAGGGGCAGGTTGTCTTGACGTGGAGCCACAGGGACGGGGGGACCTGAACTCTAGGGGTTAGGATTAGGGTTAGGGTTAGGCTTTGAGGTTTCGGGTTATAGAATATACATGGGTTTGGTCCTGGGAAAATTCCAGGTCTGGGTTTTGTGGTTGGGGGTTGGTCTCAGGTGAGATACGACAGGTTTACAGTGTTTGCAAGGTATGTACAGATTCGTATGGTGCTATTGCTTGAATGTGTTCTCCAGATTTCATGTTTTGGCAATTTTTTTTCTTTTTTTTTTTTTTAGATGGTGTCTCGCTCTGTCATCTATTACCCAGGCTGGAGTGCAATGGTGCGATCTCGGCTCACTGCAACCTCTGCCTCCCAGATTCAACCTCAGCCTCCCGGTAGCTGGCATTGTAGTAGGACAAGCCACAGAAAAATTCCTCAGATACCGGGTTAAAGAAAGAAGGGCTTTCTTCGGCCAGGAGGGTCAGCACCCTTGCGTCTTAGGAGCCGAGCTCCCCGAAAAAGGAATTCCTGGGCCTTTTAAGGGTTTACGACTCTAAGAGGTTCACATGAAAGGGTCGTGATAGATGGAGCAAGCGTGGGGAATGTGACTGAGGGCTACATGCATCAGATAACAGTACAGAAGGTTTTGCAGTGCTTCCTCATACAGTGTCTGGAATTTTCAGATAACACAAGTAGTTTAGGTCAGGGGTTAATATTATTATTATTATTTTAAACACGAGGTCCGGGTGGTGGTGCCAGGGTCGTCCAGCTATTTATCTAACTTCTGTTTTTTTTTTTGTTTTTTTTTAGCTTTTTGCTTTCTCCCTTTTTCCCTGTTTTATAAACTAAGGAAGGGGTGTGGGGAAGGGAAGGGCAGCAGGAGAAGTGGTGGTCTCCTTCCTTAGGAGTACAGGCACCGGGCTTCATTCCTGGGTAATTTTGTTTGTTTGTTTGTTTTTGTATTTTTAGTAGAGATGGGGTTTCACCATGTTGGCCAGGCTGGTCTTGAACTCCTGGCCTCAGGTGATCGCCCGCCTCGGCCTCTGAAAGTGCTGGAATTAAAAGCACAAGGCACGACGCCCAGCCATGTGTTGGCAATTTAATCCCCAAATTCATGTCCTGATTGGAAATGTGGCCCTTGGCAGGTAATTAGCATTAAATAAGGTCATCAGGGTGGGTAGCTTTATATGATGAGGAAGAGAGAATGGAGCAGACAGGCACTCTCGCCCTCTCCTCTGTCGCCCGCACTCTCGCTCTCCCCTCCCCTGCCATGTGCAGCCCTCCCCAGCCACCAGAACTTGCCCTCCCCTCCCCGGCCATGAGTGGACACGGACTCCCGCCCTCCCGCCATGTGCCGCCCTCCACTGGGCGGGGATGCTCTGGGCCACGTGCCGCTTGGGGTCCAGGGGCGTGAGCCTCCGCCGCTCCTTGGACTCGTGGGCCCGGGCGCTGGGTGGGGCCGCGGGTGGGCGTCAGGGGCCAGGCTGGGCGCCGAGGTCTGCAAAGAGGCGGAGACGACGGGCTTGGGCTCCCCGCAGAGGCTGCCAGGGGACGGCGGTGCACCTCCCACCCGGGTCACCTCGGTGCCACCCATGCCTGCCTCAGGGCAGGCGGACCCACGGCCCTCCACCCCCTCCCTCGCTCACGTCCTGCCCGGCTGGCCGCTGTTCGCATCCTCTCGGTAACTCCGTGGGCTCCCGCCCATTCGGGCAACTCCCACGCTGCAGCCCACCAGCTAATCTCGGCTATCTTCCCACACTCAGTTCTTCGCCTCCACCAGCTTCGGCTCTTTTCGTCACCCCTCTTTACTCCTCGTTCCTCTCCGTCACTTTCCGTCATCTCCGATTAGGCTCGGCCTGCTTCATCTCACCATTTCGCTTTCCTCTTTGCCGCGCTCTGATAAATTTCGTGACTCTTCGTCACTGTCCGTCAGTCCCCGTCACTTTCCGTCAATTCTCGCCCCTTTCCGTCGCTCTCCGCCCTCCTTTAGCTCCGCTCGGCTCATCTCCGTCAGGCATCGTCTACTTTCGTCACTCTCCGTCACTCTCCGGCTGCTCCCTACCCCGCACTCCAGGTGCAGAAAGCCTCAGGGAGTTTTCCTGCCCTTAGACCTTTTCCGTCACTCTCCGATCCTGCTGTCTCTTCAGTCTCCGGTTATTTCTGGTCTGCCCGTGACTCTGTCCTCCTCCCTTCACTCCTGGGTCTGGTCTCTCCTGAGCGTCCTCTCCCCTCTACCCGGCCTGACTGATGGTGGTGAGCGGGTCTCCGGGTGATCCCGAGGGGAGGAGCGGGGGTCTGGGGGTGGTTGTCAGGGGTGGAGCATGGGGTCTCCCTGTGGTCTGGAGGGTGGAGCAGGGGGTCTGGGGGTGGTACTTATGGACGGGACAGGGCTATTTCTCTTTTTGGTCCGTTTGCCATTTGCTGAGCTTGGGGTCCTTGTGATCCTGACGGGTGGGGCAGAATGGGAGGGTCAAGGCGAGAGGAAGGAAGGAGTGGCGGCCTGGTCCCAAGGGGAGCAGGAAAGAGGCTCATGGTTCAGTTCTGATGTGCGACCCATCCATAGCAGAATGGACACCTCTGACTCTCCCATTCGTGGCCAGTGGCAGGGCCCAGTAGCTGCCTTCCCTGGCTGTCCTCGAGGCTCACTGGAGGATACTTTTTTCATTCTGGCAATTTTTAAAAAATTCTTATATAGATCTCAGTGAGTTCAAAGGTGCCTGTGTGCAGGCAAAGGTCTGTTATTTGTCTACATTCCACTCTAGTCGGCTGAAAGGAAATGGTAATATAGCTGGAAAAGGTATCCTGGGGTCATTAGAGGATTTTACACTTCGTCTTAGAAAGGGATATTGACAAGAGGCCAGAACTTCTAGATCCTCTTGAATTTCAAGAAATACTTCCAAGCCTGGACCATATCAGGAGTCCTCATCTTTCCAAAATAAAAATTAAGAAATTAGCCGGGTGCGATAGCCCACTCCTATAATCCCATCTATTCTGGAGGCTGAGGCGGGAAGATCACTTGAGCTACGGCGGCTGAGGCTGCAGTGAGCTGTGATCATGCCACTGCACTCCAGCCTGGGTGACAGAGCAGGACGCTAAAAAAAAAAAAAAGGGAGGGAGGGAAGGAGGGGAGGGAGGGAGTGAGGAAAGAAGGAAGAAGGAAGGAAGGAAGGAAGGAAGGAAGGAAGGAAGGAAGGAAGGAAGGAAATGGCTTAAGCTCAGAGAGCTGTGTGTGTCCCCAGCTCCCACCCCCACCAAGGGGCCTGCAAACCCACG
>NW_022096380.1:0-18665 GCF_006542625.1 Nomascus leucogenys
TTGCATGTGTATGAAATTACATTTGTATAAGGTGTTGCATGGCAGCACTGTTGGTAATAACTAAGACTGGAAGTAACCTCTGTGCTCAACATAAATAACAATGATGGTGCAACTGCATAAAGAAATACTATGCAACTATAAAAAAAAAAGAGGAACCTCTTTAGGTACTGATCTGGATCATTCCAAGATATCCTGATACATGAAAAAGCATGTATCTGAACCCTGTTATATTAATAATATGCTGCCTTTTGTAGGAAAAAAAGGAAAAAAGTATATATATGTATACACACTCATATAATTTGTATGTGTATAAACTAGCTCTGGAAGGAAACAAAAGAAACCAATAGATCCTCTGGGGAAGGGAACTGGGTGTCCCAGAGTGGGAAACTCCACTGTGTATTCTTTTTACCACTGGAATTTTGAGCTTATTATGTTTTGTTTATTTATTTATGTATTTATTATTTTTTGAGATGGAGTCTCGCTCTGTTGCCTAGGCTGGAGTATAGTGGCGCGATCTCGGGCTCATTGCAACCTCCGCCTCCTGGGTTCAAGTGATTCTTTTTTTTTTTTGTTTTTTTTTGAGACGGAGTCTTTTCTCTGTCCCCCAGGCTGGAGTTGCGGGTGGCGGCGATCTCGGCTCACTGCAAGCTCCGCCTCCCGGGTTCACGCCATTCTCATCCTGCCTCAGCCTCCCAAGTAGCTGGGACTACAGGCGCCCGCCAAACACGCCCCGGCTAATTTTTTTTGGTATTTTAGTATGAGACGGGGTTTCACCCGTGTTAGCCAGGATGGTCTCGATCTCCTGACCTTGTGATCCGCCCACCTCGGCCTCCCAAAGTGCTGGGATTACAGGCTTGACCACCGCGCCCCGGCCTCAAGTGATTCTTATGCCTCAGCCTCCCCGAGTAGCTGGGATTATAGGTGCCCGGCTAATTTTTCTATTTTTAGTAGAGACAGGGTTTCACCATGTTGCACAGGCTGGGATTACAGGCATGCGCCACCACACCCTGCTAATTTTGTTTTCTTAGTAGAGACAGGGTTTCCCCATGTTGGCCAGGCTGGTCTCAAACTCCTAACTTCAAGTTGAATCCGCCCACCTTGGCCTCCCAAAGTGCTGAGATTACAGGTGCGAGCCACTGTGCCTGGCCTGATTTTTTAAAGAGCTCCCTCCCCCAGTCTCCCTAGCTGAGACTGCGGGGTGAGGGCAATTTGCATCTCAGGGAAGGTATGCTGGTCTCATTTCATCTCAATGATCCTTTATCTCCTCCACCAGAAATCCCATCTTTGGTCATTTCTTTCTTCACATTGACTTGGCATAAACTTTTACTGTTATCAACAGCTGCTTAGCCTAATATTAGCTTTCATTTCCTTTCTCCTTCCCACAGAAGGCTTTGTGCTTTCTCGAACTCCCGGTTTGGTCAGGGTAAGTTTCTGGATTTCAGTCTTGGTCTAGCGTCTGGCAGCTGTGTGGACACTCCACCATCTCAGTCTTTATTGCTTGACAATTGTAGCTGCTTTCGGCAAAGTTTGTTAAGCTCAGGGGCTGTTCCAATTGTCAGCTCTTCCTTCTCTGGTGGGGAAAGTCCCCTTTAAACCACGTGCTTAAAACTGAAACCTGCAGGCCATCACCAAGGCGGGGTCTCCACACCCATCTCAGCTCCACCAACTGCAGGCTCCCAAGTACCTCTTACACCCTCGCTGATGACCTCCCTTGGAGGAAGTTCAAGGCCAAGGTGGCTTGAGAAACCCAGCTCTTGGCAGTTTCTAAATCTAGATTAATTTTCCCTCCAGAGAGGAAATTTTGTTGGTTGCAACCTGGTTGCTGCCATGTGACCAGGCTTGGCCAGTCCAGATCTTTCCCCAGGTAGAAGGATCTGGATAGACTGATGGCAGACAAATAGAGACTGTTCTCAGCAGCCACGGCAGTAGACTGCAGACTGCAGCCTTAAGTAACCACCCCCACCACCACCCTCATCCCCTTCACTTTTACCACCACCCTTTCACATCACCACCATCCCTTTCACATCACCACCATCATAATCACTACCCCGCCGTCACACCAAGGTCACCTTACAACTCCATTTGTCTAGCAGAGACTTCACTGAAAGATTGGGGTAACTAAAAACTGCAGAGGATGAACATGGTCATGTATCTGTGTAGCTAAAGGAACAGATCCAGTGCTTCCCATGGATCTGAGGGAGGCCTAAGGAGCTCTACCAGGAACATCCCTTCTCTGCACACCTGCTGGTGGGTCCGCATCTCAGCAAACTAGAAAACTGTGTGGACACAGCTGGGTGCGGTGGCTCATGCCTGTAATCCCAGCACTTTGGGAGGCTGAGGTGGGCGGATCACCTGAGACCGGCTGGCCAACATGGTGAAACCCCGTCTCTACTAAAAATGCAAAAATTAGCTGGGCGTGGTGGCGGGCATCCCTACTCGGGAGGCTGAGGCAAAAGAATTGCTTGAACCTGGGAGGAGGAGGTTACAGTGAGCCGAGATTGTGCCATTGCACTGCAGCCTGGGCAACAAGAGCGAAACTCCATCTCAAAAAAAAAACAAAACAAAACTGTGTGGACTCTGACACTTTGGCATAAATGTACTCTAACATGCGTGGAAACTTGTTTCTAACTTAGCATGTAGCCTGATGAAATGAAAAAATAAGGTCTGTTATACCACGTAAGGGTTCAGTTAAAGTCTTACCTCACGATGTTTCTCCTCTGGTTTCACTTTTCAAATGAGTAATAAATCACACATGTGTCATCTTTATAAGAAACTTCAGGATAGAGTTTTATTATTTTTTTTTTTCTGGTCTTATATAAAAAAGAGTTGTACTTCTTTAGATTCAGGAGTGTGCCTTTTTTTTTCTTCGAGACAGGGTCTCATTCTGTCTCCCAGGGAGTGCAGTGGTGTGACCACAGCTCATGCGGCCTCAACCTCCCAGGTTCAAGGCATCCTCCGGAGAGGTGACAGCATCCTGGCAGTCCTCACAGCCCTCGCTCGCTCTCAGCGCCTCCTCTGCCTGGGCTCCCACTTTGGTGGCACTTGAGGAGCCTTCAGCCCACCGCTGCACTGTGGGAGCCCCTTTCTGGGCTGGCCAAGGTGGGAGCCAGCTCCCTCGGCTTGCCGGGAGGTGTGGAGGGAGAGGTGCCAGCAGGAACTGGGGCTGCGCGCGGCGCTTGTGGGCCAGCTGGAGTTCCGGGTGGGCGTGGGCTTGGCGGGCCCTGCACTCAGAGCAGCTGGCCGGCCCTGCCAGCCCCGGGCAATGAGGGGCTTGGCACCCGGGCCAGTGGCTGCGGAGGGTGTACTGGGTCCCCCAGCAGTGCCAGCCCACCGGCGCTGTTCTCGATTTCTCACCGGCCCTTAGCTGCCTTCCCATGGGCAGGGCTTGGGACCTGCAGCCCGCCATGCCTGAGCCTCCCATCCCCTCCATGGGCTTCTGTGCGGCCCGAGCCTCCCCGATGAGCACCACCCCCTGCTCCACGGTGCCCAGTCCCATCGACCACCAAGGGCTGAGGAGTGCGAGCGCGCGCACAGGACTGGCAGGCAGCTCCACCTGCAGCCCCGGTGCAGGATCCACTGGGCGAAGCCAGCTGGGCTCCTGAGTCTGGTGGAGATGTGGAGACCCTTTATGTCTAGCTCAGGGATTGTAAATACACCAATCAGCACCCTGTGTCTAGCTCAGGGTCTGTGAATGCACCAATCGACACTCTGCATCTAGCTATTCTGGTGGGGCCTTGGAGAACCTTTATGTCTAGCTCAAGGATTGTGGATGCACCAATCAGCACTCTGTATCTAGCTCAGGGTTTGTAAACACACCAATCAACACCCTGTGTCTAGCTCGAGGTTTGTGAGTGCACCAATCGACACTGTATCTAGCTGCTCTGGTGGGGCCTTGGAAAACCTTTATGTCTAGCTCAGGGATTGTAAATGCACCAATCGGCACTCTGTATCTAGCTCAAGGTTTGTAAGCACACCAATCAGCACCGTGTGTCTAGCTTGAGGTTTGTGAATGCACCAACTGACACTCTGTATCTAGCTGCTCTGGTGGGGTCTTAGAGAACCTTTGTGTCTAGCTCAAGGATTGTGGAGGCACCGATCCGCACTCTGTATCTAGCTCGAGGTTTGTGGACACACCAATCAGCACCCTGTATCTAGCTCAGGGTTTGTGAGTGCACCAATCAACACTCTGTGTCTAGCTGCTCTGGTGGGGCCTTGGAGAACCTTTGTGTCAACACTCTGTATCTAACTGATCTGATGGGGACGTGGAAAACCTTTATGTCTAGCTCAGGGATTGTAAACGCACCAATCAGTGCCCTGTCAAAACAGACCACTCCACTCTACCAATCAGCATGATGTGGGTGGGGCCAGATAAGAGAATAAAAGCAGGCTGCCCGAGCCAGCAGCGGTCTCCTTCCACACTGTGGAAGCTTTGTTCTTTCGCTCTTTGCAATAAATCTTGCGACTGCTCACTCTTTGGGTCCACACTGCTTCTATGAGCTGTAACACTCACACCGCGAAGGTCTGCAGCTTCACTCCTGAAGCCAGCGAGCCCACGAGCCCACCGGGAGGAACGAACAACTCCAGACGTGCTGCCTTAAGAGCTGTAACACTCACCGCGAGGGTCCGTGGCTTCACTCCTGAGCCAGCGAGACCACGCACCCACCAGAAGGAAGAAACTCCGAACACATCCGAACATCAGAAATAACAAACTCCAGACGCGCCACCTTAAGAGGTGTAACACTCACCGTGAGGGTCCGTGGCTTCATTCTTGAAGTCAGTGAGACCAAGAACCCACCAATTCCGGACACACTCCCACTTCAGCCTCCTGAGTAGCTGACCATTGGCGTGTACCACCACACCCTGCTAATTTTTAAATTTTTTTGTAGAGGTGGGGATCTTACTATGTTGCCCAAGCTGGTCTTGAACTCTCACATGGACCTCCCAAAGTGCTGGTATTACAGGTGTGAGTCACCGTGCCCAGCCAAGAGTTTGCCTTTATCACATAGATATTGTAAACTGCATAACTAATCAGATTTCCCTTTTCACACAGGCTGCTAGGAAACTGAGTCAAATATACGGCCCAGCTCTGGCAAGCATTGAGTTCTTTAAGCTCTGAATTTCTTTTCTTTTTTTCTTTTTTTTTTGAGATGGAGTTTCGCTCTTGTTCCCAGGCTGGAGTGCAATGGCGCAATCTCAGCTCACTGCAACCTCTGCCTCCCAGGTTCAAGCGATTCTCCTGCCTCATTCCGAGTAGCTGGGATTACAGGGGCCCACCACCACACCCAGCTAATTTTTTGTATTTTTAGTAGAGATGGGGTTACACTATGTTGCCCAGGCTGGTCTCGAACTCCTGACTTCAGGCGATCTACCGGCCTCTGCCTCCCAAAGTGCTGGGATTACAGGCGTGAGCCACTGCGCCTGGCTAAACTCTGAATTTTTTTTTTTTTTTTTTTTTTGAGACGGAGTCTGTCACCCAGGCTGGAGTGCAGTGGCACGATCTTGGCTCACTGCACAGCCTCCTCCTCCTGCGTTCAAGCGATTCTCCCACCTCAGCCTCCCGAGTGGCTGGGACTACAAGCACAGGCCACTGCACCCAGCTAATTTTTGTATTTTTAGTAGAGACGGGGTTTCACCATGTTGGCCAGGCTGGTCTTGAACTCCTGACCTCGTGATCTACCCACCTGGGCCTCTCAAAGTGCTGGGATTACAAGCGTGAGCCACTGCACCCAGCCTAAGCTCTGAATTTTTAATCCCTATTCCTGGCTTGACTTTTTCTCTACTTTTGCCTCAGTTTATTTTTTTTACTGAGTCTTGCTCTGTTGCCCAGGCTGGAGTACAATGGTGCAATCTCGGCTCACTGCAACCTCTGCCTCCCAGGTTCAAGTGATTTTCCTGCCTTGGCCTCCCGAGTAGCTAGGAATACAGGCACCCACCACCACGCCGTGCTAATTTTTGTATTTTTGTAGAGATGGGGTTTTACCATGTTGGCCAAGCTGGTCTTGAACTCCTGACCTTAGGTGATTTGCCCACCTCAGCCCCCCCAAAGTGCTGAGATTATAGGCGTGAGCCACTGCGCCCAGCCCTTTTGCCTCCGTTTTAATTTCTTTCTTGTTATAAACTTGTAAACCACCATAAACCCTTTCCAGATCAAGATGGAGATTAGACCGGCAGATGTGTCTTGTCTAACCTCCCTTTATATGCAAGTTGAAGAGGTTGTGTTGAAAACAACGTGGAAGACTACTGGACATTGCACATTGAAATTAAGGTCATCTGTTTTTTTTTTTTTTGAGATGGATTTTTTTTTTTGTTGCCCAGCCTGGAGTGCAATGGCTTAATCTCGGCTCACTGCAACCTCCGCCTCCCAGGTTCAAGCGATTCTCCTGCCTCAGACTCCCGAGTAGCTGGGACTACAGGCGCATGCCACCACATCCAGCTAATTTTTGTATTTTTAGTAGAGATGGGGTTTCACCATGTTGGCCAGGCTGGTCTCAAACTCCTGACCTCGTGATCCACCCACCTTGGCTTCCCAAAGTGCTGGGGTTACAGCCACCATGCCCGGCCTAGTCCAGGACATCTTTTTTATTTCCTCCCCAAAAGGAAAACTACCCAGTCTGAATGAATATCTTCTAAATCATTTTTAGATTTTGGAAGTCTCAACGTCAAGACTCAGACGTTTTGTTTGTTTTTTGAGACAGGGTCTCACTCTGTTACCCAGGCTAGAGTGCAGTGGCGTGACCACAGCTCACTGCAGCTTCTACCTCCTGGGTTCAGGCGATCCTCCCATTTCAGCCTCCCGAGTAGCTGGGACCACAGGCGCATACCACTACAGCCGGTGAATTTTTTCATTTTTTATAGAGACAGGATCTCCCTGTGTTGCCCAAGCTGGTCTTGAACTCCTGGGCTTAAGTGATCCTCCACCTCAGCCTCCCAAAGTGCTGGGATTACAGGCATGAGTCACCACGCCCAGACTTTTTTTTTTTTTTTTTAAGATAGAGTCTTTCTCTGTTGCCCATGCTGGAGCACAGTGGCGTCATCTTGGTTCACTGCAACCTCCACCCCCTGGATTCAAGTGATTCTTGTGCCTCAGTCTCCTGAGTAGCTGGGATTGCAGGTAGCGTGCCATCACACCCAGCTAATTTTTGTATTTTTAGTAGAGATGGAGTTTCACCACGTTGGCCAAGCTGGTCTCGAACTCTTGGCCTCAAATGATCCACCAGCCTTAGCCTCCCAGAGTGCTGCGATTACAAGCATGAGCCACCCCACCTGGCCTGTTTTGTTTTTTGAGATGGGAGTCTCACTGTGTTGATGAGGCTGGTCTCAAACTCCTGGGCTCGTGCAATCTTCCCGCCTCAGCCTCCAGAGTAGCTGGGACTACAGGAATGCACCACCAATTCTGGTTAAGCCTCAGACATTTTTATCTCTGATCCTCTGTAATCACCCATCCATGAGTCAAGAGGGGACTCTTGATATAACTGCCTGGGTAGGGAAGATCATGGGATAGCAGAAAATACCAGGGAAAAACACATATAAACACTTACATCAAAATATTATTCATCAGTTTAAGGATACTATTTATTTATTTATAGATGGAGTTTCGCTCTTGTCGCCCAGGCTGGAGTGCAATGGTGTGATTTCGGCACATTGCAACCTCTGCCTCCTGGGTTCAAGTGATTCTCCTGCCTCAGCCTCCCAAGTAGCTGGGATTACAGGCATGCGCCACAATGCCTGGCTAATTTTGTATTTTTAGTAGAGATAGGGTTTCTCCATGTTGGGAAGGATGGTCTTGAACTCCCAACCTCAGGTGGTCCACCTGCTTTGGCCTCCCAAAGTGCTGGGATTACAGGCGTGAGCCACTGCACCCGGCCTAAGCATAATATTTTAAAAAAGAAAAAAAAAAAAGACTACTTTTAGAGCACCTTTATTTTTATTTTAATTTTTTTTGAGATGGAGTCACGCTCTGTCGCCCAGGCTGGAGTGCAGTGGTGCAATCTTGGCTCACGGCAACCTCCACCTCCCAGGTTCAAGCAATTCTCCTGCTTCAGCCTCCTGAGTAGCTGAGACTACAGGTGTGCACCACCATGCCCAGCTAATTTTTGTATTTTTAGTAGAGACAGAGTTTCACCATGTTGGCCAGGCTGGTCTTGAACTCCTGACCTCAGGTGATCCGCCCGCCTTGACCTCCCTAAGTGCTGGGATTACAGGCATGAGCCACCATGCCCAGCCCACCTTTATAGAAAATTGAATTTATAGAAAATTTATAGAAAAATTGAACAGATAGTAAAGGAAGTTCCCATATATTTTCCTCTCACTGTTTCTGCTATTACTAACATCTTGCATTAGTGTGGTACATTAATTACAATTAATAAGCCAATATGAACACATTATTATTAGCTAAGGTCCATAGTTTAAATTAAAGTTGACTTTTTTTCTTCTTTTTTGTGACAGGGTCATGCTCTGTTGCCCAGGCTAGAGTGCAGTGGGACGATCTTAGCTCACAGCAGCTTCAACCTCCCAGAGTCACGGTATCCTCCTGCCTCAGCCTCTTGAGTAGCTGGGACTACAGGCACATGCCACTACACCTGGCTAAGTTTTGTATTTTTTGTAGAGATGGGGTTTTGCCCAGGCTGGTCTCGAACTCCTGAGCTCAAGCAATCTGCCTGCATTGGCCTCCCAAAATGCTGGGATTACAGGCGTGAGCCACTATACCTAGCTTGTTATCTTCTAGAAGTTTCATAGTTTTCCATTTTCCATTTAGGTCTATGATCCATTTTGAGTTAATTTTTGTGAAAGGTGTAAGGCCTGTGTTTAGATTCTCTTTTTTTTTTTTTTTTTTAATTGAGATGGAGTTTCACTCTTGTCACCCAGGCTGGAGTACAATGGTGCGATTTTGGTTCACCACAACCTCTGCCTTCCGGGTTCAAGCAATTCTCCTGCCTCAGCCTCCTGAGTAGCTGGTATTACAGGCATGCGCCACCACACCTGGCTAATTTTGCATTTTTAGTAGAGACGGGATTTCTCCATGTTGGTCAGGCTGGTCTCGAACACCCGACCTCAGGTGATCTGCCTCCCTCAGCCTCCCAAAGTGCTGGGATTACAGGCGTGAGCCTCCGCTCCTGACCTAGATTTTTTTTTTTTTTTTTTTTTGCATATGTACATCTAATTGTTCCCAACTCTTTGTTGAAAAGACTATCTTTTCTCAATGTATTGCCGTTGCTCCTTTGTCAAGGATCAGATGGCTGTATTTGTGTGTATCTATTTCAAGGCTCTGTATTTTGTTCCATTAATTTATTTGTCTATTCTTTTGCAAATACCATACTGCCTTGATTATTGTAGCTTTATACTAAGTCTTGAAATTGAATAGTGTCTGACTTCTAACTTTGTTCTTTCTCTTCAATATTGTGTTGGTTATTCTGGGTCTTTTGCCTTTCCATATAAACTTTAGAATCAGTTTGTAGATATCCACAAAATAACTTGCCAGCATTTTTTTTTTTAATTGGGATGGCCTTGAATCTATAGATCAGGTTGGGCAGAATTGTCATCTTAATAATATTGAATCTTCTCATTTGTGAACATGGAATATTTCTCCTTTTATTTTTATTAGGTTTATTCCAAAATATTTATTTATTTCGTCTATTTTGGTGCTAATATAAATGGTATTGTGTTTTAAATTTCAAACTGTGGCCAGGTGCTGTGGCTCATGCCTGTAATCCCAGCACTTTGGGAAGCCAGGGTGGGCAGATCACCTGAGGTCAGGAGTTCGAGACCAGCCTGGCCAGCATGGTGAAACCCCATCTTTACTAAAAATACAAAAAATTGGCTGGGTGTGGTGGTGGGCACCTGTAGTCCCAGCTACTTGGAGGCTGAGGTATGAGAATTGCTTGAACCCAGGAGGTGGAGGTTGCATTGAGCACAGATTGGGCTACTGTGCTCCAGCATGGGCGACAGAGTGAGAGTCTGTCTCAGAAAATAAATAAATAAAAAATAAAAATAAATTTCAAATTGCAATGGTTCATGCTAGTGTATACGAAAGCAATTGACTGTTGCATATTGGCCCTGTGACGAATAGATTCTGCAACCTTGCTAATAAAGCTTATTAGCATTAGAAGGTTCTTGTTGATTTTTTGAGCACAGAGACATTAATGCCGTCTGTGAGGAAAGACAGGTTTTTTTTTTCCTTCCCAATGCTTATATGTACCCCCTACTTCTTATTTATTTATTTATTTATTTGACAGGGTCTTGCTCTGTCACCCAGGCTGGAGTGCAGTGGCATGATCATGGCTCACTGCAGCCTTGACTTCCTGGCATCAAGTAATCCTCCCATTTCTGCCTTTCCAGTAGCTGGGACTATAGGTGCACACCATCATGCCCAGCTAATGTTTCTTTCTTTTTTTTCTTTTTTTTTTTTTGAGTCACAGTCTTGCTCTGTTGCCCAGGCTGGAGTGCAGTGGCTTGATCTCACTGCAACCTCTGCTTCCCAGGTTCAAGCGATCCTCCCACATCAGCCTCCAAAGTAGCTGGGACTACAGGTGCACACCACCATGCCCAGATCATTTTTCTGTTTTCATAGAGACAGGGTCTCACTGTGTTGCCCTGGCTGTTTTTGAACTCCTGAGCTCAAGAGATCCTCCCACCTTGACCTCCCAAAGTGCTGGGATGAAAGGCATGAACCACTGCACCTGGCCTTTAAAATTTTTTTTGTCTCTTATTTTATTGCATAAGTTAGGATTTTCAGTGTGATGTTTAATAGGAGTGGTGAGAGTGGATGTAACTTTCTTGCTCTTGAATTTAGGGGGAAAGCATGTAGTTTGTTACCACTATGTATGATGTTAACTGTGGTTTTTTTGGTAGATTTTATCAACTTGAGGAAGTTTCCCACTATTCCTAGTTTGCTGAGAGTGGGTGTTCATTTATCATGAATGAATGTCGGGTTTTGTCAAATGCATTTTTCTGCATCAATTGATATGATCATATGATTTTTCTTTTTTATTCTGTTGATGTGATGAGTTACATTAATTTAATTTGAATGTTGAACCAGCCTTTCATACCTGGAGTAAATCCCACTTAGTCATGGTGTGTAATTCTTTTTATACATTGTTGAATTTGATTTTCTAATGTTTTGTTGAGGATTTTTGCATCTATGTTCATGAGAGATATTGATCTGTAGTTTTCCTTTCTTATAATGCCTTTATCTGGCTTTGGTATTAGAGTAAGGCTGGCCCCATTCAATGAGTCAGGAAGTTGCTCTAAAATGTGCACCTGGGATTTGTCTTAATTAGGTGTGGTAAGGTGACAGACACATAGACAACAGTCTTTGAAAGAAGAACTTATTATTTGTGTTTCCCAGGAGAAGGGGGCATGCAATAGAGGGCCATATGAGGAAGCAACAAAGTAGGTCAAGAGGCAGAGTGAGCCAGGGGACCGCCCGGCCCAGAGCCTATGTTGTGTTTTCCATGGGAAAGGCAAGGCAGGGCAAAGGAAACAGTTTAGGATTAGCCAGTTAGAAGAATTCCAGTGGGCTTTGTGGCATAGAGGCTGTCCCTAGTTGTCTGGTACCTGACCCTGGGTTGATTTAGGGAAAAGAAAATATTGTCTTGATGTCTGAGAATTAGATACAAAGGGTGGTTCAGGGTATGGACTCTGGATTGCAGGACAGGTGTTAAACAACTTTGGCCATTAGTTTGGCCCTGTGACTAATGGATGTGAAACAGACAAATATAGACTGTAAGAAAACACAAAACAGAAGTACTGTGTCTGCTTCTATTTTCTGGAAAAGACGAGAGGGAATTGATATCATTAAAAACATGTTTGTTAGACTTCACCACTGAAACTCTCTGGGCTTGGTGTTTTCTTTTATGGAAAGTTGTTATTTATTGATTTTTTTTTTTTTAGACGGAGTCTTGCTCTGTTGCCCAGGCTGTAGTGTAATGGCATGATCTTGGATCACTGCAACCTCTGCTTCCTGGGTTCAGGTGATTCTCCTGCCTCAGCCTTCCGAGTAGCTGGGATTACAGGTGCCTGCCACCACACCCGGCTAATTTTTTGTATTTTTAATAGAGACGGGGTTTCACAATGTTGGCCAGGCTGGTCTAGAACTCCTGACCTCGTGATCCACCTGCCTGGGCCTCCCAAAGTACTGGGATTATAGGCGTGAACCACTGCGCCCGGCCAGATTATCGATTTTTAATTTTTCTTCTTTTACGTTTATATGTAATGCTATAAATGTGCCCTTAAGCACTGCTTTCACTATAGCCTACAAATGTTGATGAGTTGTAGTTTCTATTTTTTTTTTTGAGATGAGTCTCACTCTGTTGCCCAGGCTGGAGAGCAGTGGTGCGATCTCAGCTCACTGCAACCTCCACTTCCTAGGTTTAAGCGATTCTCCTGCCTCAGCCTCCCGAATAGCTGGGATTACAGGTGCCCATCATCACACCCAGCTAATTTTTGTATTTTTAGTAGAGATGGGGTTTCACCATATTGGCCAGGCTGGTCTCCAACTTGTGACCTCAAGTGATTCATCCGCCTTGGCCTCCCAAAGTTCTGGGATTATAGACATGAGCCCCCGCGCCTGACCTGTATTTTCATTTTTATTTAGTTCAAAATATGTAAACATTTCTCTTGACAGCTCTACTTTCACCTATTTATTTGGAATATTTAAAATTATGTTGTTTATTCTCCATATATTTTGGGATTTTCCAGCTATCTTTCTCTTACTGTTTTTTAATTTAATTCCACTGTGGTCTCAGAACATATTTTGTATTATTTCTATTCTTTTAAATTTGTTGAGGCATGTTTTGTGGCCCTGAATATGGTTTATCTTGGTGAATATTTTATGTGAGCTTGAGTAGAATGTGTATTCTGCTGTTGCTGGATGAAATATTCTATAAATGTCAATTAGATCCAATTGATTGATGATGCTGTTCAGTTCAACTATATCCTTACTGATTTTCTGCCCCATGAGTGGGTCAATTACCAATACAAGGGCGCTGAAGTCTCCAACTAAAATGGTGAATCTGTCTATTTTTCATTGCAGTTCCATCAGTGTTTGCTTCACATATTTTGATGCTCTGTTGTTAGGTATATATAGGTTAAGAATTGTTATATCCCTCTGGAAAACTGACTCCATTGTCATTACATACTGCGCTCTTTATCCATGATATTTTCCTTGTTTTGAAGTCTGCTTTGTCCAAAGTTAATATAGCTATTCCAGTTTTGTTTTTGCATTAGTTTTAGCATAATATATCTTACTTCATTCTTTTATTTTTAATTAATCTGAGTTTTCATATTTAAAGTGGATTTCTTGTAATCACCATTTAATTGGGGTTCTTTTTAAAATCCACTCTGATGATCACACCATCAGAGTAGATTTAAAAAATGGTTCAGATTTAAAATGACTATTGATATAGTTAGATTAATATCTACCATATTTGTAACTGTTTTCTATTCATGTCACATTTTTTCTTTTTCTTGCTCTGTTGCCCAGGCTGGAGTACAGTGGCACAATCTTGGCTCACTGCAACCTCCGCCTCCCAGCTTCAAGAGATTCTCCTGCCTCAGCCTCCCAAGTAGCTGGGACTACAGGTGTGCACCACCACGCCTGTCTAATTTTTTATATTTTTAGTAGTGATGGGGTTTTGCCATATTGGCCAGGCTGGTCTTGAACTTCTGACCTCATGTAATCCGCTCGCCTCAGCCTTCCAAAGTTCTGGGATTAAAGGCATGAGCCACAGTGCCTGGCCACGTGTTATTTCCTTCTTTTTTTTTTTTTTTTTTGAGACGGAGTTTCGCTTTTGTTGCCTAGGCTGGAGTACAATGGTGTGATCTTGGCTCACTGCAACCTCTGCCTCCCAGGTTCAAGCGATTCTCCTGCCTCAGCCTTCCTGAGTAGCTGGGATTACAGGCATGCACCACCACACCTGGCTAATTTTGTATTTTAGTAGAGATGGGATTTCTCCATGTTGGTCAGGCTGGTCTCGAACTCCCAACCTCAGGTGATCCGCCCGCCTCGGCCTCCCAAAGTGCTGGGATTATAGGCATGAGCCACCTCTCCTGGCCTATTTCATTTTTTATTGTGGTAAAATATACATAACATAAAATTTGTCATTTATTATTATTATTATTATTATAATAATTTTTTTTTTGAGATAAAGTCTTAATGCTGTTGCCCAGGTGAGAGTGCAGTGCTGTGATCTCAGCTCACTGCAACCTCTGCCTCCCGGGTTCAAGTGATTCTCCCGCCTCAGCCTCCCGAGTAGCTGGGACTACAGGTGCAGTCCACCATGCCCGGCTAATTTTTGTATTTTTAGTAGAGATGGGGTTTCAACTATGTTGGCCAGGTTGTTCTGAGCTCCTGACCTCAAGTGATTCACCCGCCTTGGCCTCCCAAAGTGCTAGGATTACAGGTGTGAGCTACCGCGCCCTGCCCCAAAATTTGTCATTTTAACCTTTTTTTTTTTTTTTTTTTTTTTTGACAGGGTCTTGCTCTGTAGCCCAGGCTGGAGTGCAATGGCATGATCTTGGCTCACTGTTACCTCTGCCTCCCAGGCTGAAGGGATCCTCCCACCTTAGCCTCCTGAGTAGCTGCAACTACAGGTGCACACCACCACACCTGGCTACTTTTTAAAGTTTTTGTAAAGCTGAGGTCTCACTATATTGCCCAGGCTTATCTGAAACTCCTGGGCTCAAGTGATCCACCTTTGTCTCCCAAAGAGTTGGGATCATAGGTATGAGCCACCACGCCGGACTATATTTTTTTATTTTATTTATTTTATTTTATTTATTTTATTTTAGTATTGCCCTGTAGCCCAGGCTGGAATGCCTGGAGTGCAGTGGTGCAATCTCGGCTTACTGCAACCTCTGCCTCCTGGGTTCAAGCAATTCTCCCTGCCTCAGCCTCCTGAGTAGCTGTGATTACAGGCATGCTCCACCATGCCCAGCTAACTTTGTATATTTAGTAGAGACGGGGTTTCACCATGTTGGCCAGTCTGGTCTTGAACTCCTGACCTCAGGTGATCCACCCACCTCGGCCTCCCAAAGTGCTGGGAATACAGGTGTGACCCACCACACCCAGCCACGCCTGACAAATTTTAACAATAAGTGATAATTCAGTGGCATCATGTACACTCACAATGTTGTGTAAACATCGCTGCTGGACCAGGCGCAGTGGCTCACGCCTGTAATTCCAGCACTTTGAGGGCCGAGGTGGGCGGATGACAAAGTCAGGAGTTCGAGACAAGCCTGGCTAACATGGTGAAACCCTGTCTCTACTAAAAAAATACAAAAATTAGCAGAGTGTGGTGGCGGGCGCCTGTAGTCCCAGCTACTTGGGAGGCTGAGGCAGGATAATTGCTTGAACCCGGGAGGTGGAGGTTGCAGTGAGCCGAGATCCGCCACTGCCACTCCAGCCTGGGCGACAGGGCGAGACTCCATCTCAAAAAAACAAAACAAGACAAAAAAACACTGCTGTTTGTCTCTAGATGTTTTCACCATCTCACAAACTCTACCCATTAAATAACAACTCCCCATTTTTCCCTTGCCTTAGTCTCTGTAAACTCTGTGCTACTTTCTCTCCTCTAATTTGGGGCTATTGTAGGCAACGATATAAAATGGACTCATACATATTTGCCCTTTTGTGTCTGGCTACTTCCACTTGTAAATAACGCTGCAGCACTTCACAAGTGTTACAGGTGGTGCAGGTACCATTTATGCTTGCACAATTCCTCTTCCCGTCCTTTATAACATTGCGGTTATTCAGTTCACTTATCCATATGCTACAATTGTCTAATACATTGTTGCTATTAGAACTTTGATCAGTTATCTATTAGATTAATTAAATATAAGAAAAAAGATTTTCATTTTTACCTTCACTTATTCCTTCTTGGATCCCTCTCTGAAGAACTTCTTTTTAGCATTTCTTTTTTGTTGCTTTCTGGCCTGGTGTTGGCTCTTAGATATTTAATACTACATTTACTCTCCGAATTGTTTCTGCTTCAGTCAAGTCATGGAGCAGTCGGAACAAAATGTAAAATATGTTCCAGTTCTCTGCTGTCACTCCAGAGATGACCACCAGATGGCGCCCGTCCCAGTTCTAAGGCCTCTTGTCTTCCGCACTGTAGCCGACACACGCACGCAGAGTACCTGCAATCCGCTTGATGGCTGCCGACTGCAGGCTGGTAGTTGAGTTCGTCAGTCTCCCTCCAACCCTGCATGTGTTTAGGACTCTGTGTTTAGGCGTCCCCTATAGGAACCAGGGCGGCCGCCTTTCCTCGGGAGCCTGGACGCCTCAGGTCATCATATAGTGATGATGATGGGGGGTCCGCCGGTGAGAGGGATCAGAGGCTGGCGGCACACCCCTCTTAGCACCTGGCAGCCATGCCATGCAAGGCCACCCCCACTATCCTGCAGGGTCACACATGCACGTCCCTCTGGACCAGGGAAGCTACGCATATGGGTGCGGCTGGGGGTAATTACAGACTGTAGGAGTGGTGGGGTCTGTGGGAGCGCAAGTTCGTCTTGAAGTTATTTCACATCCAAAATTGCTTTAAGACACTGTGCTGCTGGCCCGGCGCGATGGCTGTAATCCCAGGATTTTGGGAGGCCTGGCGGGGGAGGATCACCTGAAGTCAGGAGATCGAGACCAGCCTGGCCAACGTGGTGGAACCCCGTCTCCTCTAAAAATACAAAAATTAGCCAGGCGTGGTGGTGGGCGCTTGTAGCCCCAGCTATTCGGGAGGTTGAGGCAGGGGAATCGCTTGAACCTGGGAGGCGGAGGTTGCAGTGAGCTGAATCACATTATTGCACTCCAGCCTGGGAGTGAGACTCCGTCTCAAAGAAAAACAAACAAACGACAACAACAAAATGTGCTGGCCTCAAAACGCACCATTTGTAAACTACTTACCACCTTTAAAATGTCTGGCGCGGGATAAAGTCCAAACGCGTTAGCAAGGCCCTGGGACCCTTCATAGCTCTTCCCACCCTCCTTTTCCATCCTGTCTCCCGCCTCTCTCCAATGCACTTTATGCTGTGTCCAGACTGAACGTGCCACGCCCCTCCACGCCCTTTATCCAGGGCTTAAGCCCTTTGTCCGGAAGGCCCTTTCTCCTTGTCTTCATCTCATTCAATATCCAGCTGAAGTGTGGCCCGGCCTCCCCGGTGAGCTGTGGGTACATCCCAGGCTAACTGCTGCAGGACCGTCGCGCCGCTCATCTCCAAGGAGCACGTTTGCTCTGGAATGTGTGAGAATGGCGCCCCCTGGTGGCCCGGGAGTTGTGCAACGCGGCTGGGCACGCAGCCGGCGCTCACTGCAACTTAAGTTCACTGGGGTCACTCTTCTCCGAGGCCACCTCCACACTGGCCACCAGAAGGCACCCTTCACCTTTCCGGGACCTCCGTATTCATAAGCGAATTGAATGAATAGGGAACCGATTTATGCACGGTGGGTGGCACTGTTGGGTCTCAAGCTTGCCTTTCTCTGCCTAGCCCCGGGACCTCCTGAACCCAGTACAGGCCTACCTTGAGGTGCATTTCTGGCCCTCTCTCCTCCATAGCTGCTCCTGAAACTCTTCAGCCCACAATTTCTTCCCAGGTGGACAATATGGGCTCAAGAAATTTGCTCCTTGAGTCATCAGATCCTCTCATGATGCTTAAGCTTTAATACAATATCCCTGCATGCCCCACTTGCCTAGACCTGCCCTGGATCATCAGTCTGTGCCCTCTTGGCTTGGGGAGGCCAAGAATGGGGCCTGCCTGTGTGTGGGCCAGGCAGACAGCCTCCTAGAGAGGTGACTTAGAGGCTCTGGAGGCTCCCTCGGCTCCCTAACCTGTGGGGCAGATGGAGAGGACCCAGCGCTGAACATCTCCCGAAGAAGATGGGAACAGCTAGTGGCTGAAGGGGACAATTGGCATCATATTCTCAAGTAGCGCCTCTAGAATTTCTAAAAAGATTGAGCTCAAGGCAGCAATCTGGTTTGTTATGGGTGGAGGGTGTCCAGGTTTCTTGACAGTTTGAACAAAGGATTGGACAAAATGCACAAACAAAGCAAGGAAGGAATGAAGCAACAAAAGCAAAGATTTATTGAAAACGAGAGTACACTCCACAGGGTGTGAACAGACCAAGCATAGGATTTTCTGGGGTTTTAATACCCTCTAGAGGTTTCCCGTTGGCGACTTGGTGTACACCACACCCAGCTGCTTTTTTTTTTTTTTTTTTTTTTGAGATGGAGTCTCACTCTGTTGCCTGGAGTACAGTGGTGCGATCTTGGCTTACCACAACCTCCACCTCCCAGGTTCAAGTGATTCTCTTGCCTCAGTCTCCCGAGTAGCTGGGTAACTTGCACCTTTGTAAGTGTCTGATTGGTTGTGGAAAGCAACCAATCAGAGGCTGAAGTGGAGTTACAAAGTTACACTCCTATGCAAATATCTGGTTGCAGAAAGCAACCAATCAGAGAACTTTCAATTTTCCGTCGGCGCCACAGAAAAGGTGGGTGGGGTTTGCAAAGGGAGTAGCCTCCAGTCCTTTTGTTACTTAGGTGTGGAAAGTTGGGGTTTTCCTTTTGATTTAGTTCTAGAAAGTCAGCGAGAATCGGCCTTAGGTTCCCTGCCTCCAGACTCTATTTTTCTGCTTCAGTCAGGAGGGGTGGTCTGTCTGGGACTTGAAACTCTATATGCCT